>NC_088647.1:5499874-5582374 GCF_964019385.1 Sycon ciliatum
CGTTCTGCAGTCCATAGCTTCCACACATGTCATGCATGTGGCGCAATTGTGGGCCAGGAGAAACTGGGTCAGCATTTACATTGAAGTCGCCCATCATAGTGACCGATCCGGTGTTGTTGGTGGCTGCCTGTAAGACAGTCTCTAGTCTGGGCCAGAACGCAACTGTTTCACTTGGCGGCCGGTACACACACCCTAAGAGATGAGGCGCCCGGGCACCTTTAAGCTCGATCCAGGTGCACTCTACATCATCCGCCGTCAAATCCGGGCGAGGCTTCACGGGGAGGGTCGACCTGAAGTAGATACATGTTCCACCTCCTCTTCCACCGGCACGGTCCTGACGGGCAATACTGAAGTTTGGGATCCGGATTTCTCCATCAGACACTGTGCCATCAAGCCATGTTTCAGCAACACCGACTATGTCCCAGCACTGGTCCGCGATCAGCTGCTCCAGGGCGTCGACTTTGTGCCGAAGGCTACAAATGTTGATAAAGCCAAAGCGTACCCAGGAATTTGCTGGGGCGCCTTGATGGGACCGTGGTGTAAATGGTATGGCATTAGGGTTGAGATGTCTAGTGAAAAGACCCGGAATAGATGGGGCGGCATTAGGATTAGGTTCGAGTCCTGTTGGAGAATTAGGGTCACCCAGTGCTGCCATCATTCTTTATCACTGGTCGGATCTGTGGTGGAATGTTTACCATTGCTGCTGCCAAGATTGTGTTGTGATGCTGCATTCCCCTGATGTTGGTCACGGTCTTTAAACTGCCATGGTCTGGCGTACAGAGGTCTTGGCCAGAAGTTTGGGGAAACAACAAGCAAGAGGGCACTTGCTTCAACCATTAGTCGTGCTGACACCTTTCCATTTTCTGCTCTGTGCATGCTGCAGTCATGCACAGTGGTCTCTGCTCCAGCCTTGGCTGACCTTTGTTTCACGAAAGCTGCTAGACTCTCCTCAGTGCAGGACTCGCTCAGATTCCCAACGTACAACATGGCTTTCTTTGGCCTGGGTGGCTCCGCTGACACCAACTGCCAACTGTCATCTGCAATGACATCCAGGATGGCTTTACTTCTTCCGTCATTGCGCTTGGCCTGCTGGAGCTTGGAGCCTTTACGTGCTGCAGGGTGTGTAGCTTCCTGATCACTGCTTTCAGTGTCGTCAAAGGTCAAAGGTCACAGACGCTACGGTGTGCAGTTGTAGTACTCATACAGTTACTGGGGTCATTGGTGCCCGTAGCTGCACGGCCAGCTTTCCTGGCTGAGCGTCTACGGGATGTCTTGCTCGTACGCTGGCACTGGGCCTGGGGAGAGACACTCGCCGAAACAATGGCGGCTTCTTTCAGTGAAACAACATCCTCACTGAGTGCATTCACTTGCTTCGTCAACAGGTCGATCTTGTTCAGCAGGCGTGTCTCCCGGTCGGCCGACTGTGACACGAGGGAGGACAGTGTTGTGACTAGTTCTACGACAGAAGTCTCAATTCCTGGGAGGGAACTCAACAGTTTGATCTCCGACTCGGTCATCCCGCGAATGGCGGTTTTTCCAGATCGGGACATCTCGGCCCACTAAATGCTACTGCTAGGCTGCTACCTAATGAACTATCTATTACTAATTAACTATCCAGTACCTACCCTTCTCCAGACCGGCCTACTGCCGGCTGGCTACTGCAAAACCTGCGAAAAGAATATAAGCTTCACTAGCACCTTTGATTACACAAGAGTTAATCTAGCCAGAAGCAGTCCATGGTTTGCAGGCATGCATACTTCAAATAGAAAGTATATGAAGTTATGAACCCTGGAACCAACAAAGGTGGCAGGTACAACATTACACCTTCAAGCAGCCGAGCCAGTTGGCAACAGACCCAACACAATCAGGCATAAGTGTACCCACCAAAAGAGCTAGCTGGCACACCTCAGACCTCAGACATGCCCATCGCGGAAGCGATGATAGCGAACAGCTATGTTAGACATAGCAACTTGCTGGCACACACACACACACACACACACACACACACACACACACACACACACACACACACACACATACACACACACACACACACACACACACACACATACATACACACACACACACACACACACACACACACACACACATACATACACACACACACACACACACACACACACACACACACACACACACACACACACACACTGTGAACACGTCAGGCAGTTCTAATTCTTGGGAGAGCTTCAAACTGAATTTATTACTAACATTGTACAAGGGGCAAATCTTTGTTCTTGTTGTGAACGGAGAAAGAAGACAACTAATGCGCAAGGCGCTTTCGCACAGAGAAGAGAGGAGCAGAAAAAACATTGAGGACGCAGCTTAAAGGTGAGTGCGTACGTCTGGAATAATCTATGCGTACGGAAGTACTGCATAGCATAAATCTGATGACGAGAAAACTGCATCAGTCAGCAAAAACAATAAACTCGCGGCCCAGCTTCGGTGTGGGAGCGCGGAAACAAACTGGGAATGAGAACACAAACTGTGATGTGTAGATTGGCTAGTACGCGTACTCTGAAGACTAGAGAAACTACAGTGCAAATAATCTCATGACGTTGAGCATCATGTCGACGTCGTGACACTCCCCAGCAAGAGGTGCAAAGAAAAGGAAATAATTCGTAACAAAGTGACATGGAAACAAAACACAATAAGTGCACATAACATACGCATGGGTGAAAGAGAGTAGAGCGTCACAGAGAAAAGTGAGAGAAAGAGCAAAGTTCAGATGTGAACTACTGTCTAGTTGTAGTTGATTCGACTAAACAAGTTCATTACTCTGATGATGAGCCAGGCCCGAAAATTTGGTGTTATGTTAATTTTAATTTTGGTTTGAATCGCAGTGAAGAGACCGTTTTTGGAGTTGAGAAGTGAAGTTTAAATGTGTAAGTGGCTGCGTTGGAGTTTGCAGACAATTAGAAAAGTTTAAACAAGTTTGCTGCCAATTAATTGACGAAGCGTCTGACGTTGCTTCTTAGCGGCAGCATGTTGTGGACGTCTACACGGAGCAACAAACTTCCCAGTGGCCGGAGATACTGGCGAAACCGTCGCTTTCTTCATCCTGTTGTCTTGCCCATAGCACCTGCTACCCTCGTCACTCAGCCTGCCCCACCAGTCCAGCGCAGGCAGCAAAGCCGTCAACCCACGTCTAGGCTGAATATTTCGAACACTCATGGCCAAACTTATGATTAGCTGCTTATGCGTATGTCTTTGCCTCTTGTTGAGTTCAGCTATGTTTGTATTTAGTTATTTCTGTCTTCTTTCTAGCTGATTTAGATGCCGGGTCTACCCAGCAGTATGCTTATCAACACATATGGCCACAAGCATAAACAAATTTAGTGCTGAATCTGGTGGCGTAAGGTATGGGGAGAAAGCTAGCGCGGGCCAAGGCGCCAGGAGAGACAACAGGCGAGTGGAAGTGCCAGGAGGGTGGCAGGCAACAGGCAGGTGTGAGCATGAAAGCGCGGACAGAGGCGACGGGGAGGCAGTGTACAGCAGACGGGTGGAGGTGCCAGGAGGAAGGCGGGCAACATGCCAGTGAGATCGCTAGGGGGTCTTCGGATGACGAGCAGGCGTGAAATTTGCGAGGCGGAACTTGTTCTCATGCCTGCATTTCAAGATCGTCTCAGACCGCTTGTTGAGCAGGAGCGTCGTCAGGATGTGGAATTTTTCCGTGGTACACACTAACATAGGTTGCATTTTTTTTTACTCGCATCTGTATGACCGGCTCTTCTCCCGCACCTTCTATGTGATGGTCCACGGCTTTCCTTCATTCTTCAGCTCCCATAAATGTTTAGCGAGCTTAATGCTGTTTTTGTACTTTTCATCACGCATGGAGGTGAGGTGGTTGGCGTGTCGGGCTTTGAAGGGTGTCTCTGAGAGACCGATGTAAATCTTGCTGGTAGATTCGGCAGTGGCCTCATACACTATTTCCTTGGTTTGGCACTCCCCATGCAGCGGACAGGACTCCTTGACTCTGCAGTTGCATGCTTTGGTTTGCTCTGGCTCTCGCAGGTTACTCTTGTTGTCGCTGCTGATTACCGCTCTCATGTTGGGCATGCAGCTGTAGCTCACTTTCAGAGCGTTACGATTGAAACTTTTCCGGAGCTTGGATGTTTTTGGGAAGTGCCTAGAGACAAGGCTCAGGAACCGATCAGCGACGTTTGTACTGACTTTCTTGGAGTAAGGGGGTTAAACCATATAACCTTACGGCTGCAGTTCTTCCTGCCCCTCTGCTCATGTGTCTCGGGCTGAAAGCTCAGCACTTCATTATATCCACTGGCCTTTAATGCGCTCTGGGACACGGGGGGCTGCGTGGTTGAATGCCTCCGCGTCGATTGATATAGTGGAAAGACGCTTGTTGACAGCAGCAGGGATGTTCTTGGTGATCCCAGGCGGGTGGTTGGACTGCTTGCTGATGTAGAGCGGGTTGTAATTCGGTTTTAGGAAGGGTTGAAATTTTCCTGTATCCAGGTTCATCGTTACATCCAAGAAATCCCCCACCTTCAAGTTCGCTTCGATGGTAATTCTTAGGTCGAAGCGCTTGAAGATTTCCATCAGCTTTTTCTGAGGCGGTCTGCAGCCTGTGGGCTGGTGTCCTTGAGAGCGGCTAGTCCATCGTCTCTATAGAGGCCGATAGCTGATGTATCGACATGGCTTGAGAGCTGGTTGAGAAAAAAGGCGCCCACAAGTTCGCACGTCTCGGTGTCATCGTAACTTCCCATTGTTACGTCGTACATGTCGCCCTTGTACTTCGTCCAGGGGGCGGCCATCATGGAAAAGCAGAGATTTTCGGGCGTGAAGGTACATTTCACGTGGCTTGATTGTGGTGAATTGCTCCACGAACGATAAAGCCTGACGGACGAGCTGCTCACCAATTGACAGGCAAAATTCTACCTCGTCAAAGCTTAGAAATGTGTGGCACAGTTTGTCGGGTATCTCTTTAAACCACTCGATCACTGACATGGTGTTCCTCCATAGGTTCACGGACAGTATCTTTCCAAAACACTGTCTTGAAGCAAATGAGTAGAACACCTACCATCACATGCTGCCTTCAAGCTGCCCAAGTGCAATGGTGATCATATGCAGTGAAATCGTTTTATATAGTGGACCATGATATTGTTAGCGCTGAATAAAGATGCGATGCATTTAGAAACAGTTGGTACGGAAAGTCTTTGGTGCTACTGGTCAATGACTCATTGTGAGCAAAGTGTCCAGTGCTACCCAGAGCAGCACTGAATGTTGGCCGAGCACTGACTTTTCTTACTGTATCCTACATGCATGTGCTGAGATGCATGTTGCCATAGTACCAGGGTTTCAATCTACATAATACAACGTCTGGTGTATGGACAGTGCAATCCGAACGGTTGAATACGACAGTGCCAGGTAGCTGTTAGGTAGCCCAGCGTCTGTCATTCACAGTGGTGCTGCATCGTATGCAATTTTACACCTGAGCCATAATGCGCACTTCAGTGGCTCGCACTAGTAGATATATAGACACAACATTTTGATCAGGAGGCAATGTGGGAGGAATACTTCTTACCGTGTTGCAGTGCACACTCGGCCCAAGGATGGTTGTCCACAATGTCTTCAGTGTGAAGGTGGTGGAGGCCGGCTTGATGACCACCGCATTCGCACTGCTGAGTCGTAACACTCTCTCCACCAGGGAGTAGTAAAATTCCGGTTTTTTACTACTCCCAGCTGCTCTCCACCCGTGCAGTCTCCAGGCTTTCTGATCCTGCAGGCAAGCATTAGCAGCGAGATACTGATTGGCATTGGGATTGAGTCTGGGCATGCACATCGTCGATCTCAGTAAATCCTACTCCACACCCTAGCAAACCGAATGCCATGATTGTATTTTTTTAGTGTCTGCTACGAAGTTTCCAACTCACTTACCTACAATGGCTATAAATGTAACAAAAGGCACTTGTAGATCTACCGGCAGTCGTCACCGCATGCAGACTTCGGACACGATCGCGCGATCTGTTCACACTCGTGCCGTGACTTTACAGGAGCATTCGTCAGTTGGCGCTGGGCGAGGAAAGGGTAGAACTTCCACTCTGAAAATTCGCACAGAGGACGCTAAAATGTGGCGAACCTAGCAGAATATTTTCATTCAGCCTACGGTGCTCAGCTCAACTCAACTCAGGACAGCTGTGTGGATGTGACCTTATCAGGCTGTGTGGCTTCATTTGAAGCAGTAGACGGTCTGGGTTCTACACAGGAGGTTGGTTTACGTCGCACAGAGCAGAGATAGCTAGATTCATAACTATTCTGAGTACACTGAAACTAACGAAATTACCACAGACTCAGTGTAAAGAGGAACCTGAAATGCTGCATGTGTGTCGCGTCCGCGCCAAGCAAAGGCGTTCCTCAGTTGGACTACCGGTAGTACTAGTAGGATACTCACTGGATAGGTTTCCGCGCGCATGAGATCTTGACAAGAACATGCGCACGCAGTCTACACTACAGCTAGCTAGCTAGCCACCCAAGCAACGGTAAACCATGGTAAACAGCCGAGGCTACCATGGCTACAGGGTTTGTGCTGAAACTGTTTGCATTGCTTGTGCCTGGTGCCTAGTGGTGGCAGTTGTGCTGACTTGGAAGTTGAGGACAGGTTTCAGACTTTTTGCACAAGCTGCAGAGTGCAGGGGAATTTTTTGGTGTGCGTGCTACTGCGGAGGAGGACTACGATTCGCGCGTTTCGGTTCTTGTGCAAAGCAGCCAGGATCTCTGACAAGTGAGACTGACAGCAAGACTGACTCTGTGGAACACGTACACGTAAGTACATGCACATGGTTAGCAGCTACGTGTACATGTACAATGTACTGGATGCACCTACAAACAATAGTCAATACCACGAAATATGAATTCTGGGCCCAAGGGGGGGGGGGGGGGGCGGGTGCGGCTAACACACCGGATAATTCGGTACACCTAATATCCGATGATGCGGCTCTGTGCAGAAATGCCTGCATTGCCGTCTTGCCAGGATATGTTCCACAGACCACTGAATATATTTGCGAATAACAGTGCTGTGGCTATACAGCCTGCCTAGTCACGGCAAGGTGTTAGATGTACTAAACAAAAACAAGTACAAATACATATATAAGTACCATGATGTACAGGGGAAACACCAGCTGATACTAGTGCATGGCAGAATGGCACAGCCGTGAGGGCATATATCAGAACAGGTATTGCCCACGCCTGAATGCGTTCAAGTGCAGTAGAACGCCGGTTATCCGGATGTCAACTATCCGGATGATCGACTTTCCAGATTGCCTGGTCGGACTGGACAAAAACAAAATTAGTAGGTTTTTCGAGGTTTTTGCTGATTTCCCCACTCGGGGCACCATTCAAGAGATGCACGCGATGTATTGAGACAGGTTGGAGTCAACACGTATAACGATAGTGTCATTTTGAAGAGCTGACATGCGCCTAGTTCCTGGTGTGCTGCCGAAGAGAATGAAAAATGATGAGAACATGTGGGAATATGCATGTTTAGATAGATGTTTGACTGCTCCCATATCCGAATATTCTTCTCATCCGAACCTCCTGGAGACAGCCTGTGCCCCAAGGGGTGCGGATAATCGGCACACTACCGTATGTCACTTCAAACCGTGGCTTCAGCAACACAGGGAGGCTAGTATGTGATCACAACATCATCATCAGTTCAGATGGTCTGTATGCGGGAGCAGCTTAGCTGTGCTGGGGCGGCAATGTACTGGTAAGGTGTCGCTCTTTCCCTCTTTTTGGCACTCCATGCTTCATGCCCATAATAAAAAAAGTGAAGATTCCACTGTACTCAGTGCACGTAAGCAAATCTGCTGACTCACTGCTAGGACATCTGATTCAAACACATCTATGAAAGGAGAAGCTCCAAAAGGGGTCATGGCATGGATGTGGTGACGTACTCTTAGCCGTCCAGTTCACGGCTTTGCTCTGATCTGGAAATGTCCATGCCATTAGTAGTTTCTGCACCAAGTAATCACTCTCAACACAAGCCCGGAGAGGGGCATGTAGTATCAACAAATACAGCCCACACACATGCACCCTGGTTTGTTGTTCGTCGGCGTTGTTCTCATTTCAACAGCAATGTAACATGAAGTACATCCAGTGCAGTACAGTACAGTACACATCCAGTGGTGCATTGTCTACATAGCATTGTCCCAAAGTGCCTTTCCAGTGGCCACCACTGCACAGTCGACAGCCCCCCCACCCCCGGGCCCTGCATACACACACATGCATGTGAATACATACTCGTACATACACGGTCAAACCTCGTTAGGACGAACTTCAAGGGACCGAACACAAGTTTGTTTGTCTTATCGGGAGTTCTTCTTATCCAGATCTGACAAAAAAATTGATATGCATATCATATGGATTGTATTTATGTGAAGGTGCATGCTGTGGCAAATGTAAAACATTTTTTTCATAACATAACCCAGCAACAGGTAACTACAATGTGTAAGGTATTCATGACAGCATTACATCCGCCTTGTAACATGTTTTGTCACTATAAGAAGCCTCGACTATCGGGAAAAACTACAGCCAGCGTACCCACGGGGACGAAAGTTCGTACCACACGCTGATTTTGTTCTAATCATGCTTGAAATTAGTTCGTCTTCATGAAAGTTCGCCGTACAGAGTTCGCCGTAAACGAATAATTTTGACTTGATATGATGTCTGGCCAACCATAGGGTTGGCTCTAGTTCATACTTAGGGAAAGTTCGCCTTATCAGTGTTCGCCCTAACGAAGTTTGACTGTACTGTATGCCGTACACTCTCCCAAAACTATGTAAGTTACGTCTCGGTCTGGCTTGTGGCGCTGCATGCATACAAACTACTCTACAAATTAACTAGTGCTGAGTCGGGTAGCATTTTCTCCGGGTTTCGGGTTCGGGTACTTTTCCACGGGTAGTACGGGTATCCGATCGTGTAATGTTTCCGTGGTAACACCACAATGCACCCCTTCCCGTACACACTGGGTAGACATGCAGAGTATTACAAAAATTTTGTACACGTGCATTGTAGACTACATGTCATTATGACGTCATCTGCGACTTCAGGTTTTCAGGTACTACAATTCTGTACCCGACTACCCGAGGTCCTCACCCGGAGTCACGGGTAGCACTGATACCCGGCTACCCGTGCTGCTGCATACCCCTAAAATAATAATTAACATTCCTGATATGCCATCCAAGCAACACTGTATTCTGAGCCGGTTTCACACCTGTCTGCATAGTGTGTGCTAAATGTTACCGTGCATGTAATTGTAATAGAGAGGTTAAGCTGCACGTTATTTTTGACGCGACGGAAAGTTCCACTCGCGTTATTTGGCTCGCACGTTGGAAACATGTGAGAGAGCCACCTCTCACTTCGAAATTTGGAGTTCCACGCTGATGACCCATTTAATGTGCAATTGCATGTCACATCAAAAAAATGTACACAGCTTTAATAACCTCTCTAATAATGCTTAGTACCTGATTGCTCCCGATGTCTGCTGTTTTAGAATCATCCATGGAAGATAAAGAACCATGCTTTGGGGAAGAATCCTGGTGGTGACGGAGAGATGTGAAGTGGAGACTCAAGTCATACCGTCACAACAACATCACAAAGAAGCCAGCTGGTCCTACCAATGTTGTTCTGAAGTAAGTGATACATTCACTGGTACTAGTAGTCTGGTATGCACTCAAAGTACCAAATGTCCTGCCTTTGAAACAAGTATCTCAATCATTGTCTTTTGTATTTAAATGCCGTTTACTCCAGGCCCACGGGTACACACACGTGCATGTGCACACACATATTCATGCGCACAAACATGCTAATGCTCCTACGCATACGCCTGCATGTACAACGACGTACCCATACGGACGCATTCATAAGCCATTGACATTCTGGGGTTGGGGTTGCCATGACTTATCGTTGAGCGAGAGAGCTTGAAAGCTCAGTGCCGTGGCTATCCTGTTTTTGCCTAGATTACCATGTATGTTGTTCAAACTGATAGAGACGTCTTTGCAATACAAAAAGATGTCCCCCATAATCGTGTTGCAAAGTCATTTCTATCAGTTTGAATAACGCGCATGATAACGTTAAAGGGGAAGTTAAGGCAAAAATTAAAATTTCACCAGTTGTAGTCTTCGGGGTGCTGAGTCGAATGGTCTTGGTCCAAGAAGGCTGAGACGCTCCCTTCCTACTTGAATCCCAATCGAACTCGCGCACTTCCACCGAAACTGGGTGACTGCGCCCTACTAGATGGGGATTTGTATGCAAACTGTCACTAAAAGCGCCATTTCGTTCTTATAAAAGCACGGATGACCGCGATTGGCCCATATGTTGTAGTCTTTTGGACGCTGAGTCGACTGGTTTTGGTCGAAAAGACTGCGATGCAGCGTTCCTCCTTTATTCCCAATCGAACATGGTTGAACAAGTGGTCACGTGCTCCTGGGTGCCCAAATCACCTGGTCACCACGCCAGCAGGCGACAACTTTCACACCAAGGTTCAACTCGAGTGACAGGACTGCACCCAAAAAAGGTCCAACAGGCTAGTAAGTTTTACCCTGCAGGCACGGTGACCAGGTGACTGGTGTACGCAGGAGCACGTGACCGCTTGTTCAACCATGTTCGATTGGGAATAAAGGAGGAACGCTGCATCGCAGCCTTTTCGGACCAAAACCAGTCGACTCAGCGAGTTCGATTGGGATTCAAGTAGGAAGGGAGCGTCTCAGCTTTCTCGGACCAAGACCATTCGACTCAGCACCCCGAAGACTACAACTGGTGAAATTCTAATTTTTGCCTTACCTTCCCCTTTAATCTAGGCCAAAACAGGATAGCGACAGCACTGAGCTTTCAACTTTCAAGCTCTCTCGTTTCACGTTATGGTGTTAGATTGGATTGGAGCCTGTGGGCACTTGAAAACCAAAAAAAGACTCTTAATCCCAGGCAGGCCCAGACATGCACATTCCACCAAGTGGTCATTTCACGTTATGGTCCTAATTTTGTTTCTTTTCTTTTTTCCACACATAACAATGCATTCGAATCCGCACTATCGCCCTGCATGCACTCCTCCATACACTTCTCATACAAATACATTCTAGCAAAAGTTGATCTGAGCTCAACTATTTCACGTACGGGAAATGAAGTATGAATCGGCCTTTACGTTACGATCCTGCTGTTGAGAGCCCTATTTCAATATGTGGCCAGCTGTCTTTTACGGTACGGTACGAGACATATACGTGACAGTGCCAGGCACATCACATGATTCGTGCCGGCCCTATGGAACACACATACACATTCAAGTGCTGTGGAGCCTGGCTAGCACCAGACACTACTAAAGTAACGTCTTTTGCGTAGCTTCAGGAATATGCTCAACGCAGTTAGTAATCTATAAAATAGTATGTGATGATAGGCTGGTTACACTGTGACGACGCGAGAGAAAACAGTTGCGCTATGATATCATCACATCCAATTGTCAGCGATTCACACTGCCCACCAGGGCAGACGCACAAATTGCCCACTGAGAGCTAGCCCGCAGCTGTCCACCTTGGGCCAATCACATGAGCGGCCACAGAGGCCAACATCCAGCCCATTGTGGGCTGAGTGATCCTGCCAACCGTGGGCCGCTAGCATACTCTCACTGCCCACTAAGGGCGCACAAATGTCCAACGCGGCCAGCAACCTGCCCGAGGAGGGCGTATGAACGGCTGCCGAGGCCAGCAACCTGCCCACCGAGGGCTGAAGCAAACTTCCCCACAAGGGATAAAGTGTACAGCTCTCCGAGGGCTGAATCATACTGCCTATTCAGCCAATGAACAGCTCCCAAGGACAACAACCTGCCAGCCAAAGGCTAAAGCATATTACCCACTGTGGCCGGTCGCCTACTGCCAAGTGAGGGCAAACAAACGACCACCGAGGCCAAGAACTCGCCCCGCTTAGGGCTCACACAGCTGCCTGGCATGAGGCGTCACACTACACACACATATACAAGTACAGCATGAGTACATGTATAACTATGTAGAATGTTTGTCAAGTACTTACATGTACATGAATAAAGGATTTGACCCGGTTCGGGGATCAGGCCGTGTCTCGGAAAATGAATAGGCGACGACAGAAAGAAAACAGGGCAGCATATGACCCTGGAAATCAACCGGCAACTCAACGGGCAATATAGCCTAGCAAATAGCTTGGATTTGATTGCAGGGAAAATGCAACAGCAAACTCGGAATTCTTAGAACATCAACTACCAACTTCAGTATGATCACGTGCATAGACTGAGGAGACAAGTAAAATATTAGTTCAAAACGCTCAAGTACTCGCACGAGTGTACCGTGCCGATGAGTTCAAAACTATGTACACTATCATTCCACTGTGCCTGGGGAGCAATGTGCAGCACAGAACATGCAACAAAGCCAGCGTACAAAGAGCCCGCTTGAATCCGGCAAAACCACACGGAGCTGACATCTCGATAACCAGCATCCTGGTGCTTGTGTCCACTGCCTTCTACCTGTCAACACAGCTATTCCGTGTATTCTGCCTCACTGCAACAAGACAAAAGTCGTATAGGGAAGCACACAAATTCAAATCAATCAAAGCAATCGTCTTCATCCCCAATCTGATGGATACCACGGCTCTTCCTGAGATGTGCACAGAGGCGCTGCTGTTTGTAGAGGAGCAGCAGCAAGATCTGAATGAATTCAGTCCCCCCCCCCCCCCCCACTGTGAGGTACATTGTAGTTACCGGTATCCAGTTTGTGCTACAGGGCTGAGGGTGGTGTACATTTGCAGGTCACAGTTTTGTTTACGTTCATTACGAGTGCGAAGGCTGTTACAGACGGGTGTCTCAGTTTCTTCATTCATTCTGATGAAACCTGGTCAAGTGACTATCTTTGGGTTTCAGCAGCCTCCTGACCTGTTACACCACTATTATTCTTAGACACCAAATCTTAGTCAACTGTGCATGGATGAACGGCCTGGTTTGAATTAGAGACCACCTGCAGTGTTGGTCCAGGCTTCATCTGTATGCGCATCATACAGTGTTGCTCACTGCACAGTCCCTTCAACCATGAATGGGGTACTGCAGTTACGTTTGGAAAGTATAGACCTGTGGTTTCTAAAAACTGTTAGGCCAGCAGCATCTGTACCACATTAAGCCTGTGACCACTTTGGGCCTGAAATTTCTGAAATAAATCGGGCTTTTCACTCACAGACAGTTCTGTACATGTGGTAAGAGGTCTACCAGAACAATCACAATCCACGTAATCAACGCATGCGCGACACTCAGTTGACAACCACTCACACACACCAACGGAAGCAGGGATTCTCATCCTCTGACAATGTGTACTCTTGCATGCACTACATACCATATACACTGTTTGTCATACATCACACCATGCTCACGCGTACACTGGACCATGTGAGATATCAGGCATCAGACCAAACCAGGTGAGAACCACATATGACAATGTGTCCAAATGATAAGCGAGCTGAACTTTCATAACACATGTGTACCACACAACATGAAGTTTTCAAGCTCTACGCACTGAAGATGGATACTTACAGGAGAGCTGTGCGGATCAGGTTGCGATTCTCCGGAGCACTGTCCTCCAACTGTGCACACAACTCATCAATGGTCAGCTCTTGTTTCTTCTTAATCAGATAGAGGATGATACAGAATACGCTAGTGACTCCATGTCCACTGCCAGTGATCGTTCTTTGGTTCATTTCATGGAACTGATCAAGGACATTTCGATAGTTATTCTTCAGATTCTTGTCCACCAGTTTGACTGCAACCTTGCCCAGCTTTCCTGCAGCAATCAACGATAAAATACTCGACCCGTCATCAATGCTCCACAGACTCGGTCCTAAAAGATAATTATTTCTACACGGTCAGTGGTGACAGTGAGGACACCCTTCGACCCCTCCCCTCCAGGAAATGTTCCACATCCTTAGTAAACCTCACTCCAAGGAACACTTGCTCACGATGCAAATGCAAGAAAAAGTGTTGAGTGGGGAGTCCATAACTTGTGCCCCCCCCCCCCCCCCCCGGAATAGGATCATTGACTCTTGATTTTTACTGCTCGTTGCGCCAGAGGCTGAAATATTGGTTTTTACTTGTTCTTTCCAATATGCCCTGTTGAACCTGGTTCATGCATGCCCTATTTGAAGTCAGTCTCTCTGAACCCGTCTGGTAGAGGTCAAGCACAAACAAACTACGGATGAACAAACCTCTTGCATTGTCATCCAGCAATGGTTCAAGAGCAGCTGTGAAGTCCTCCCAATCATCAATGTTTCCAAGATGCTTGCAGCTGCAGAGGTTGACCATAGAGGGATGGAACAATACGTAAAGTAGAGACGAGAAACGACAGGGAGAGGTGGTAGTATAGAGGGGAAGAGAAACAACAGGGAGAGGTGGTAGTATAGAGGGGAAGAGAAACAACAGGGAGAGGAGGTAGTATGGAGGGGAAAAGAAACAACAGGGAGAGGTGGTAGTATGGAGGGGAAGAGAAAACACGGAAGAACACTGAAGAGAATGTGAAAGCAATTATCCCAGGGCAATCTTCTCCCAACTATATTTACTAAAACAAAAGAAGTTATGCAGCACGGTATTGGATGTTTCTACAGGGTAAAAACTGTGTGAGTGTTGTGTGTGTGTGTGTGTGTGTGTGTGTGTGTGTGTGTGTGTGTGTGTGTGTGTGTGTGTGTGTGTGTGCGTGTGCGTGTGCGTGTGTGTGTGTGTGCTGGCCAGAAGAAAGCCACTTCAATCAGCTGTATGGTGTAGACCAGGCTAAAATCGGTGGCTGTCAATTCATCAGCCTTGCAACCTGTTGAATGGTGTAATCCCAGCACAAGTTGCCATGTTTAACATAGAAGTTTTGGGTGCTTCTACAGTGTAAAAACTGTATGTGTGTGTGGTGTGTGTGTGCACGCGCGCGCGCACGTGTCCGTACACATTTCTCTCCTCAAGACTAAGTGCACGACTTATACACAGTAGACAGTCAAAGGCGATTCACACGATGCGCATTCTCACGTTTGAGAGCCTGTTACCATGGAAATTTGCCTGCAAACAGCCAGATTTGCCTGCAAGAATCCAAATATGCATGCGAGCTCTTTGCTCGTAAACACTCTTTATCCAGGAACCAAAAACTCCTGAAAGTTACACGCAGCGGTGAAAGCGCGGGGAAGCACATGTGGCAAATTCTCTTTTGTAAACTTCACGCCTAGACAATGGTACTTTAGTACACATCGTGTACGACTCCCTGGTCGCACATCGAAATCCTCACCCATCCCCATTGTCACCAACGTCCTTGCAGGTACTACTTGTGCAAACTCCGAATTGCCCAATGTGGATCAAACGCTTGGGTTTGTCTATCATACTGGTCAGATCCTGTGCAGATTCTCCTGTCATGTGAATCGCCTTTAACTACATGTACTTGCACTGTGTGAGTATTGTACTTGCACTACCTGTCCTGTTCTGTCGAGCCACTGCCACAAGGGTCACGTTGGCCCCAGAGGGACAACGGAGAGAGAACAGGAGAACGCCGTCCCACGGCGTCCGGGACACAAACAACGAGAGGTCGCCAGGATTCAGGTCACCTACGACTGTCACCACGAGACTTACGTATGACCGGGGGAGAACCTGAGCAGCGGTGTCTATTCCTGCCCTGGACCGAACGGAAGCAGCGGCCGCAGGACGCACAGTGCACGCCACAATACGGCTCCACTGCGGCTGGGGACCGAGCCACACATTTGTAACGGGCAAAGCCACCACGGCTCAAGAACCAACGGCCGCAGCGATCACACGGACATGCTCCGCGCTGTTCATTCACCGGCTTTGCGCGCTCTGCAGTGCACTTGTGCCTGGCACGATCCTGGGGGCGCGAGAAAGACCTCTTGCAGACAGAGCAGTTGACAGCAGCAGCAGCCGCATCCCTAAGGATGCTGTGCGAAGAAGATGCATCAGCGTCTTTCGAGGTGTATGCTGACCTCCATCCGGCGCGAGACTCCCGTGCAGTTGCATACCAGCTACCATATACATCACAGGACTTGAGGTCGGACACTGCACAGTCCTTCCAGTGGCGCCGAGGACCAGGGGCCGGGCGACAAGCAAGCATGGTACCGAAAAGGACCTACCGCGGCATCCTCTCCGACTCCATACGGACCACACTGCCCAACCACTCTAACCGGCGGTTCGCAACCTTCATATTGAGAGGCTTGGGATCACCCCACAGTTCCAACATTTGTACGTTGGAAATGTGATCCCCCCAGCACTGTGAACGTGATACGCCAAGAATCGACCTCACACATCTCATGTGAAACACTTGCACTACACAAACATATGCATATGCACTACAATACTCAACCAGAGTAAACTCACCCGATAGTGGAACGGGATGCACTTGAAGTACTGCAAAACTGGACCGGCATCCACACTGGGCTGTGACTCCAGAGGACATTGTGGAACTTCTCCATCCACCAGCTCTGCAAAGTGATGGCATGATGTCCGTGGACAGGACTTCTTCTTATGACGTTGACAAGGACGTTGGTTGATGGGACACTTGCACCGCACTGCTCGGCTAGTACTGACATGCCGAAGACTGAATTTCTTCAGATCTTCTAGCTGCTCCTCCACATACAGCAGTGCCTCCGTACACATCTCAGGAAGATCAGCTGGATGAGCTTCTGATCCCAACCTTCCAATGGTAGAGATAGACGAGTCTTCAGCAGATATGGAGATTCGAATGCCGTGGTTGAAGTACTCCAGAACAAGCCAATAGTGTCCATAACATCTCAGCCGAGCAGCAGACTGGTAGAGAAGTGGCTCATGACGTGGTCGATACTTCTGCATGCACCTTACCACGGCACACCAGAACAGTGTCTGTGGCAAGTAGTTGCAACTTCCTGTGTACAGGTAGATGGTTGGTGCAGACTCCTCCAATAGCAAAGCAGCGCTGTCTTCAGGCATCCGGCTTACAAGGGCTGGGACGTAGAACTTGCGTGACTCTTCCTCTCGGTCAGGGATCTTCATACTGGTCTTTGTGTTGTACATGAGACCAGATTGCTCCATCAGCTCATACAGATAGTCACGTTGCTCTTCTGTCTTGGTGTACATTGCAGTTTGCTTGCTGTGTTGTTGCCAGCGGTGAATAATCAGACGCTCCAGCAAGACTCCCTTGCTTGTCAGCAGATCGTAGAGCTTGCGAAGACGTTTGCCCTGCTCAATCTTCGGCTCGGGAAAAAGAGTAGTGATGCGATTCTCAGCAGCCATTCCACATCGATGACTTTGGATGACAGGATTCGGTTCTCTGGGTAGTAGAGAATATGGCCAAGGTGATGTTGGTACTTCAACATGGCCTCCACATCAACAGACTGAGAGTGACTGTTCCCAGCATCACCACCACACACCGTGCTAGCAAGGCGGTAGATTTGCTCAATTGTTAGCCATGGGCATTTGAATTTCTTTGCTACTTCCTTTGTACCAATGGTGAATGGCAGCCAGCGAATGGGGATGGGCTGTTTGAACTGCGGTTCCAATTTCTCAATGAAATCCTGTCGTAGACGAATGATGGTTTCATCTGGATCCCTGCTGCCAGCAACAGTGTTGTCAACAAACACTACATCATCAAGATTGAAACCATACGCTCTTTCCTCAGCATTGGTGCAGATGTATTTCTTCATCTTGTCAAGCGATTGCTGGCGAGTTTTGCGCGGAAGCTTGTCGATGTGCGTGCCAATAGCGTAAACTGGTACGTCTGGGTCATCACCGATAACATGATGAATTGTGTTCAACCAGCTTTCCATGATGTCAAAGTTGGTGGAACCTTGACTGTTGTCTAGCCGGTACTCTTCACCATCTCTGCAAAGTGTTGGCTCGGCTACTTTTTCCATCGGCTTGGAGGCATCGAAGACGACTGCATAAGCACAGCGCCTTGAAGACAGAACCATATGTTGAAGTGCTGAGAACAAGCGCTGTCCTGCAAAGTCCCATATGTCCAAGAACACCAGTTCACGCAAGTCCTTGATGTTGTACTCACTGACGTCGGTATACTTGAGATCAGCAATGAACTGATCAACCCGCATTGCTGCATATGATAACTCCTCTTCAAGCCTCTTTGGATCGGGTGACGAATATGGTGATTCGGGTGTTGGACAGCTGCTCTCTGCTTCATGTATTTCAAGTGCCTTTTCTCTGACGTCAGTGGTGTTGGATCTGACGTTGTGGCTTGAATAGTGGAAACGTCTCCAGTAGCAGAAACAGGGATAGATGTATCATTTCCAATGGCAACTGTCGTTGTTTCCGGAGTCGCGTAAGCTTTAGCATCTGGAGATGTATCCGCAATCACACCAGCTTCATTAGGAATATTGGTAGTTGAAGCAACTTTCGCCTTATCCACACTTGGAGAATCGGCTGTGATGGCTGTAGCTGCCTTCACATTGCCACCAGCAGTTGCATCATGCCTTGTGTCGTTAGTTACCATTCCTGTACACCCGTTATCCTCAACCAAATGAACATCTGTTGTACTGCTACTTGGTGCGGATGGCTGAATGGTTATTTGCTGCAGGCCATCCTCCGCCGCTGGGCTCTCTATCATAGGCAAGGCACTTTGTTCAGTGACTGCATGTGGCCGGGCTAGGCGCTCTTCAGTTGTCTTTCCTTCTACTGCTTTGTTGAGTGATATTAGCAACATTAGCAGATGTTGCATTTTCTGATCGGCTTCCTTGCGCCAAACAAATGTGCCGCCTCTCTGTCCAATAGTGCAGACAGCTGTTTGTAGCTCCACACCGATGGTGCTGTCGCTTTTCTTTTCGAATGGCTCATCCACAAGTGATCTCTCCACGCTGCTTTTGCCTGAACGGCCAGGCCCGCATAGAAGAAGCCTCGCATGAGGGATTATTTGCTGTCCTTCTGACAAAGCCAGTTGATAAGCCTGTTCATCCTCTGCGTTCCAACCTAGGCCAACATTGTATTAAAACAGAACAAGGTGGGAACAACCCAATCAGCGACAACAACACACCTCAGTTCATCAGCCGCTCAACATTTATTGTCATCACCATGACACGGTTGTGAGAAGGTGCTTGCTGTCGACGAGGTTGGTGATGTCCCGTCTCGGCCATGGTTACAGTTCATTCAGAAAAAAATGAACTTCTAGCTTTTGGCCATAAATGGGTCAAACGTTGAGTTTTTTTAGAACTTTTTTCTGCAATCCCATATGGAATCCTCTTCCAATTATGTTTCTAAATAACCGACGAGGAGACAACAGTCGTAAAATAGCAATGAAAAATATCAATTGTGCACTCATAATCATGTATAAACAATTAAAATGAAACAATTCCAGAACGTTTTCGTGTGACCATCATCAGTGGAACATCGTCACATAGTAAGAATCACTAAAACAACCAGTTATATAGCTAGAGTAACATGAAAAGAAGCGTGAGAATGCAGCACAGCTAGCGGTTATGCATAACGCGTGTAGTGTGAACCTTTGCAGTGTATCTGAGAATGGTAGCAGTAGATGAATGTGGCAGCTGTGAGTGCGTGTGAACAAAAACTGGTGAGTGCGTATTATTTAAAAAGTGTGAGTGCTACAACATTTTCTTTTTGCTTGCATAGAACAGGGTCACGTGTGCGAATATATACAGCTTCCAACACCTGCAACTGCTTAAAGAAACGCGCGCGACAAATAACACTAAACCAGGAATCGTCAAACAACTTACGACAATCCGGACTGGACACCAAATGCTTGTAGATGGCAGACTTGCTCTTGTCGATGTCGAACTCCTCCTCGTCCGTATCACTCTCATCCTTCACTTCCCGTTCCTGCTCACCCTTACTTTCCTCCTGACCATCCTGTTCATCCCCATCATCATCCTCCATCTCCATCTCCTCATGCCATCGCTTCTTTCTCCTTGACGTGTTCACTGCTGCGCCCGTACTTTCACCTGCCACTACTGGTTCCGCCTTCTCCATTTTTCTCAGTCGTGTCTCCGCTAGTCTCTGGCTTCTCCTCAGATTCGTTTTTCCTCCATTTTCATTTCGTTCTCCTGGTGATCTTTCCGTTACCGCCATCGGGTTTGTTAATGAACTGGTTTAGTGTTATTTGTCGCGCGCGTTTCTTTAAGCAGTTGCAGGTGTTGGAAGCTGTATATATTCGCACACGTGACCCTGTTCTATGCAAGCAAAAAGAAAATGTTGTAGCACTCACACTTTTTAAATAATACGCACTCACCAGTTTTTGTTCACACGCACTCACAGCTGCCACATTCATCTACTGCTACCATTCTCAGATACACTGCAAAGGTTCACACTACACGCGTTATGCATAACCGCTAGCTGTGCTGCATTCTCACGCTTCTTTTCATGTTACTCTAGCTATATAACTGGTTGTTTTAGTGATTCTTACTATGTGACGATGTTCCACTGATGATGGTCACACGAAAACGTTCTGGAATTGTTTCATTTTAATTGTTTATACATGATTATGAGTGCACAATTGATATTTTTCATTGCTAATTATGTTTCTGAAGTTTTTTTGTCCAAAAAGCAAGCCATAGCAAGAATAGGATTTCGGCCAGGTTTTGCCCCAAAAGCACTGAATTGGGAAAAACCATCAAAATCCAGGCCGTTTGACCCCGCCTGCAACAGTGCATTCTGCGGTTCGAACCCCAGTTCAGGCACCCTTTTTGGACCCTTTTTCAAATTTCAAAGTTCGCAGCACTGCACTGTGTACGATGAAATCACGAAAAATCGCCAAATACGGGAGCTCGCCAGAGCCAGGACCCATCTTTTTATGAATGGACTGTAGGCCTTCACCACCTCAGAACACCCCGCTGTCAACCAATCACCATTGTTATCTATCAAACAAGGGTTACATAATGCTATATACAGTGCGAGTACATGCGTGTAGCTAGCTGACCGCCCTAGCTCTGGGCGGACTCGGGTGCGCAAGTCGCATCAAGGACCTGGGTGCATGGATTAGTGGTCACGGCTGAACTATGGTTGGGGAAATTTAGGGGCTTTGTTCGAACCCCCCCCCCTGATACAGTCAGGAAGTTGGCTAACACCCTCTCTCTTTGTATTGGCCGGTGTTCTCACTGTGCTATGAGATGCTGTAATAAATAAATAAATAAGTGCAACAACTAGGCACAAACCCGACAGGGTATGAGGACTCGTACTGAGACATTCGACGACTTGAAACCTAGCTCCAACACATCGCCGAAGCGCTAAACCAACAGCCTTCCAACTCGGAAGATTCTCGGTCAAGGAGAGACCGAAGAGGGGAAGATAAGCGTGGCAAGAATGAGTACTTGCCAAGTTCCACAGAAACAAGGTCTCTCCTTAACCTAGAAGTTAGAACCTTCCGAGTTGGAAGGCTGTTGGTAAGCGCTTCGGAGATGTGTTGTAGCTAGGTGTCAGGTTATCGAATTTCTCACTCAGTACTCTGTCAGTTGTGCGCCTAGTTGTTGCGCTTCCTGACCTTTCTACATTTTGTTATTGGCTCAACATCCGATTTTCAAATTTTATGAATGTGATCAATACTGGAAACCGAAACTCACCTGCAATTCCGCTTTTCTTTGTTTCCTTCTTTGAAGTCGTTGTATTCTTCTGTCCAGTCACACTACCTGAAATGGCATTGGAATATAGACGTATTCGACAATGCATGTATGGAGTAAAGTTCATTTCAAAAGCATTGCATTGGTATTCACAATCTGCAGATGCTCTGAATTAAAAATTCTTTAATGCGATTATTGTAATGTTGAAAAAAAATTCAACATCACAATATAGAATTTTTAATGCAACGCATGCGCAGATTGTGAATAGCAATTGAATAGAGCGGTTGTCAGTAGACAAACCCCCTATTCTTATCTCTCTTTTTTTGGTACAGAGGCAATAGTCTTAGGTTCTGCGAAAGTGCTCAATACCTGATTCAGGCAGCGCGGTGTACACAAAGGCACACAATGAAAACCTTGGCAAATTCCGCTGTGACTCATTTTTTGTTAGTATTCTTACTCCTTCAATCCCAAACAACCAGAGCCCTGAATCAGCTGATGCACAGAAACTAAACCCGCCAAGTCCGTTTCAAGCGCGCTCGGTAAACGGCACATGCTAGATGCATGGCATACATGTAACACAATGTACTACTATCATGAATGTCTGGGGTGGCCAATGAATGCATGTGTTAGTTCCTGGCTAAACGCAGTCCCCTCGCACTCGTAGAACACAGGGTTTTATAGTATTGAATATGAAAGAAGTAACTTAGACAAGAGAGTAGACAAGAGTGAGAAGACTGGAGAACCACTGAAGGATGCGCTCTTCTGTACTTGATGGGATCTCATTGCTGTGGTTAAGGAGCGGGAAATACGAATAGTGAGTATTGTACTTCGAAGTACTGTCTTAGGATAAAATACACTTGTTACAATTTTTCACTGCAACCGTGACAACCTATTTCAGACTTGTACACTCTGCTACGGATGCTTACTGAGAGCCTTAGCGCTGGCATGTTAGCTAGGTAGGATTATGATGTACATGTATGCATGCCCAGGTTTTCTACCCAGAGCAGGTAACGGGAATCATGTAAGTGTGACATCCTGAGAGCTCAGGTCACCGTGCACATTCCATCTACAAAATTGATGCTGTAACCTGCAGAGTATGAACGACTGTCAACTAAGCAACTTTTCTCGTCAACCCACCATCCAACGTCAGGCAGGATGGCAACAGTGCCCGCGCACAATTCTAAAGCTGCACATACAATTTTTTTTGTTAGACCACCGAATATCCCACTAGTAACGAAGCTTTGACTGAACCTCCGGCACATGTATATCCATTTCATTCCGAGAAAAAGCATAGTCTAATAGCTGGCACTGATGCTCTAATTCGGTTGTGTACATGGGTACCAACACTGGTACTAACCTGATGGAAGCTGAGAATTGACACAGACCGCAATGTAGAGGTCACGTGTAGAGTGTGTTCCAATACCGGTAAGGCGGGCAGTATCTCTGAAATGCTGCGGAATGAAGTCGGCTAGTTCTGAACTCCAAGTAATCAGATTCATGAACAGTGCACACTGTGCATGGCCACTAGATAACACATCGTCTACCATTGCCTTTATTGCTGATCTTGCTGGAAAGCAATCATCCGATGTACACTCTGCTATTGCTGATGATACTGTTGCCATTGTCCTAGCATTAATTCCATTGTATGATTGCAGCATTGATACCTCAATCATTAATGTAAATGGCGATGCTTTTGACAGAGAATGGCAAATGATGTCCACATTGTTCTTGAGTGCTTCGCGAAAGAACTCTGCACAGGAAGGTTACGAATGCATAACATTGAAAATGAAAAATCTCTTCGTTAAAATCCTGACCCACAAATAATTAGCTGGGAGCAGTACTCTAAGACAGATGGTCAGTGTCCAGATGTGATACTTTGTACAGGCTATTAGGCAAAGAGTACGGGTTTCCAAGAACAGCTAAGGATATCGCAATCCCAAACTTGGATTTACAATCCAACTGCCTTTGTCCTACTTTGTGGGCTCAGCATAACTATGCAATTATTCCCGTAGCTATGCAAAAGACGTTACTTCAGTAACGTCTGGCGCTAGCCAGGGTCCACACAGCTTTAATTCCGTGTGTTTGTGTGTTTGTGCCGTTGGAATGCCTGGCGCTATCCCGTACCTGTCCCGTACCTTACCATCAAAGACAGCTGGCCGCAATATTCAAATAGGGCTTTCAAATGCAAGATCATAACATGAAGCAACTTGGAAGAATGAGTATGTATGCGGAGTGTATCGGGGGAATGCATGCAGGGCGATAGTGCGGGTTCGAATCCCAGGTTATGTCTTGAAAAAAAAAGAGAAATGAAAAATTTATAACATCCCTATGCTTTTTTGCCTAGGTCATCAAGGTGGTAGATGGTGTCGTATTACCCTTGAATGCAAAGAGAAAGTTTATTTCTTTCGCTCAGGGCACTACGCTATGCTTTTTTTGTCTAGCTCATCATGCATGTTATTTGTACAGATGGAAACTTTTTGCAATACAATGATGTAGCCGATCAGTTCGTTGTGGTACGGTTGGGCATTGAAGCTAATATGGTTGACGTAAAACACTATAGCCAATCAATGGAAAAAAACATTTCAAACCAGGTCTAATAACATACATGATGAGCTAGGCAAAAAAGCATAGCGTAGGGCCCTGAGCTTCCAAGCTCTCTCGTCAGCCATTAAGCTGTGGCGATTGAAACTATTTAAGCCATGGACACTAGTCACAAGAGTGTAAGAGTCTCTCAACTGCTAACCTAATCAACACACCTATCGGATTGTCCATCCGGTGAAGCAAAAAGAGAAGGGAAAAAGAATCCCGGCATTTTGTTGGTCATAGATCTCACAGTGTACATGTAAGTCTACCCACTGTTGAAATTTGTAATTCTGCAAATGATGAGATAAGTATAACAACTGTCGAAGAGCCTTACCACAAGGAGCAGTATCTTGTTTTGCCGCCTCTAAGGCCTTCCAGATACTGGATAACATTGATGAAATTTGATTCTTATCTGTTCCACATCGGGATAAGGTATCAAGAAACTTTGCAGCACCTTTGTTGCCACTTGACAGTAACCAGGGTAATATGAATGTGCAAGTCCAAACGCCTGTAGAATCCTGTCTAAAAACGGTGAGGGCTGGAGGAAGATTATCAACACCTGCCAGCAGATCTCTTACTGCCCAGTGTGGTAGTCTGACATTGTTGCACAAGTCTGACCAAACCGGTCTGGCAACATAATACCAGAAATCGACCGGCATGTCACCGGCAGTGCTAGTGTTACTGCAGACACTTGACTGGTGTGATGGTCACAGTACTCCCTATACATCAGGGAAGACAAAATACACACAGGTACACACACATACATACACACACACACACACACACACACACACACACACACACACACACACACATACACATACATACATACATACATACATACATACATACATACACACACATACACACACACACACACACACACACACACACACACACACACACACACACACACACACATACACACACGTCCACATACACACACATTGTTGTGGAACCCTCGTCCCCCGACGCACAGCTACTCTCACCCGACAACAACTCTCAATAGTACAGTTTATACATGATATTGGAAAAGGAGAGATTAGCAAAATGGACACAAGCAATGCAAATTCGAACTAACCAGAAGAAGGAACAACGAAACAAACTCAGCTGCAGTCGTACTTGTGCCAGCCACCGCAACACACGGGATAGCATGCTACATATGCATGTGCAAACCGCTACACAACACATCCGGGAACTTGGCTACATGCGCAACCGCATAGACCTAGGTAACAAAGACACCATGGCTAGATTACTATACGAGTACAGAATACTAGTAGTAACAGTGCAGAGTGGCGTCTACAATCATGCATAGCTATTCATTACAACATATACACATACACACACATTTATACACACGCACATACACACATCTGTATACGAAATACATCACAAGTTCAATTCTTAATGACACGGTGTTTGATTTATAAATACGCTGCTCAACAAGGCAATTCTACTGCCAATGTCAATTGCAAAAGCAATTTTCCTTGTCGAAGGATTTGGATTTGAATTAACATACTAAACATTTGGATTTGGATTTGAATTACTAAACATGAACTCAATCTACATTGTATGACACACTACCTCTGACCATGTTTAGAGCGTACTATGTATCTACCTACATGATGCATGCAAACACTAGCGGAAGCAATACTGCAAAACATTTTTTGGGAGAGAATGTGGGGGGGGGGGGGTAGAGTTGATGTGATACAGCCGGTCTACACTTGGGTGCAAACTGAAAGCACATTCTTGTCTGGTGATTTAAACTTGGGCAGGACAGCTGTACCACAGTTATACTTGGTGAGACCAAGACTATTCTGCATCCGAAGGAAAGCCCCCATCCTCCAGAATCTATTGCCTATAATGTATTGAAAATTATTTAGTAGGAACTTGCTAAGCCGTGCCGGTACACTTAGTTGGTTGGTTGGTCACATGGTTATCATGTGCAGATTTCATCGGCCCTATCTGTCCTCCATAAGGGCACATACAGAAGTGTACTGTTACAATGTACAATGTACTATGGTGAAACACACTTGCTGTAGAAGGCGTACTGCTTTGCCAGTCTTGTGAAGGGATAGCCTCAGGTGAGATATCTTCTTTATTGATTCTAGTGTAAATCTATCTGTTTTCAACTTGCACGCAAGAAGAAATAAAAAGGCCAAAGTGGGGTGCTGGACATACAAAAACGGTTTCGTATTGAAGTACAAAACAAAATATTCGTTAAAACCCTTTGCAACCGCTAACCAACTGGCTTGAACTTGCAGCATTCATCTTCATCGAAAGTAGTAAGAAAATGGTGCACTCGCGTACACTTCAAAATGCGTACTGCTGTGGTCCGCAATGTTCCATTCGCTTCCGCGACCAGCATCCGCTATATTCTCCTTCTCTCCTTTGCAGCCTGAGTATGCTCGTCTGGCCTCTGGGTTGGTTATGGCATGCCATCCTTACTACTACCAAGCTCTTGACATTGATTCTATGCTAGCAGTTGCCACTCCCTGACCAGTAGAACACCTATCACCACATGCTGCCTTCAAGCTGCCCAAATGCAATGGTGATCATGTGCAGTGACTGAATAGTATAGTTTTATGTAAGAGGCCATGATATAGTTTACACTGAAAATGCGGTGCATTTAAAAAACAGTTAGTACTGAAAATCTTTGGCACTACTGGTCATGGTGAGCAAAGTGTGCAGTGCTAACAATTGTGGCACTGAAGGTTGGCAGTGCTGACTGTTTGTGCTTCAACCTGTGTGCTGAGATGAATGGCGCAATACTCATGGTACAGTGTATCAGGGTTTCAATACACATGACTATATGTATACAAGTCTGGTGGATGGACAGTCTAATCTGAACTGCTGAATACGACACTCGACAGTGCCAGGTACCTGCTAGGTAGCCTTGCACCTGTCATTCACAGTGGTGCTGCATGCCGCAGTGTGCAGTACTATAACACCTGACTCCTGAGCCCTAATCCGCGTGTGGCTTGCACTAGTAGATAAAGACACGACATTTTGATCAGGAGGCAATGTGGCAGGAATACTTCTTACTGTGTTGCAGTGCACACTCGGCTCAAGGATGGTTGTCTGCAATGTCTTCAGTTAGGTGGTGAAGGCAGGTTTGATTGCCACCGCATTCGCACTGCTGAGTCGTAACACCCTCTCCACCAGGGAGTAATAAAATTCCGGTATTTTACAACTCCCAGCTGCTCTCCTCCCGTGCAGTCTCCAGACTTTCTGATCCTGCAGGCAAGCATTAGCAGCGAGATACTGATTGGCATTTGGATTGAGTCTGGGCATGCACATCGTCGATCTACATCATACGCTACACCCTAGCAAACCGAATGCCATGATTGTAATTTTTAGCGTCTGCTACGAAGTTTCCACCTCACTTACCTACAATGGCTATAAATGTAACAAAAGGCACTTGTAGATCTACCGGCAGTCGTCGTCACCGCATGCAGACTTCGGACACGATCGCGCGATCCGTTCACACTCGTGCCGTGACTTCACAGGAGCATTCGTCAGTTGGCGCTGGGCAAGGGAAGGGTAGAACTTCCACTCTGGAAATTCGCACAGAGGACGCTAAAATGTGGCAAACCTAGCAGAATATTTTCATTCAGCCTACGGTGCTCAGCTCAACTCAGGACAACTGTGTGGATGTGCCCTTATCAGGCTGTGTGGCTTCATTAGAAGCAGTAGACGGTCTGGGTTCTACGCAGGAGGTTGGTTTACGTCGCACAGAGCAGAGCTAGCTAACAAGATTCATAACTACACTGAGATTAGTAACGAAACTAAGGAACCTGAAATGCTGTGTGTCGCGTCCGCCCCAAGCAAAGGCGTTCCTCAGTGCAGTTGGACTGACTAAACTCTTGCCAGTCTTGGTTTCGGCTCGCAGAAGTCATTGTAGTTGTGACATGCGCATGAGTCCTTGACAAGAGCATGCATACAGTAAATAGCTAGCCACCCATATGTAGTTTTTAGGAAATTAGAGGCCTCAGTAAAAACTTTGAAATTCTCCGTAAAGTCCAAATTTGAAATTCCCATAATTATGTAGCCTTTGTGAACTGTCGAGGCTACCATGGCCACAGGGTTTGTACTGCAGTTCAGTTCTGTAGCGCGTAGCATAGCGGGTTTACGGTCTCAGTGACACAATTTTTGTAGTCCAGTTTGCATGGCTTGTGCCTAGCCTTGACTGGAGGCAGTTGTGCTGACTTGGACAGGTTTCAGACTTGTTGCACAAGCTGCAGAGTGCAGGGGAATGTTTTCGGTGTGCGTGCTACTGCAGTGCAGAGGAGGACTACGATTCGCGCGTTCACAGTTTCGGTTCTTGTCCAACTGAACAGCCAGGATCTCTGACAAGTGACAGCCAGACTGACCATGCGAACACGTAAGTGACATGCACGTGGTAGTATTACTAGAAGCTAGTACAGTAGATGCACCCGTATACATAAAATACACTAAGCTAGTACAGTAGATGCACCCGTATACATAAAATACACCTCAGAATTCAGTAGGGGTGAAACGGTTCCATGTTTTTCATGTTCGGGTACCCCGGGATGCCAACATTGTTTCCCACGGTTCGGGTATCGGTTCCATGCACTCTTTTCTCCAGACCGACAAAATGCGCTCGCGACAATTATTTTTTAGAAAAAACATTTTTAGGAGCAAGAATGAGACATCGGAGAGTCCAAGTGCGAAGAAGATAATGACCATGATGACCAGAGAACTCTTTGGAAGAGTGGGGATCGTAAGGTAAGACATTTAAAATCTTGAGTAGACTTGACGTGTACATGTATTTGTACAAGAACGAGATTTTTCGGGTTTCGGTTCGAAATTTGACGGAACGGGTACCCGAATCTTTTCAGCTGGCGGTTCCAAAACCGGTTCCTTACCCGAACCGTTTCACCCCTACTCAGAATATCATGCGGCTCTACAGAAATGTAGAATGTATGCTGCTTTGCATTGCCGTCTTGACAGGATATGTTCCACAGACCACTGAATATATCTGTGAATAACGGTGCTGTGGCCATACAGCTTGCCTTGTGCAAGTTGTTATATGTACCATGATGTACAGGGAAAATACCAGCTGATACTAGTGCATGGCAGAATGGCACAGCCGTGAGGGCATGTATCAAAACAGGTATTGCCCACAACTGAACACGTTCAAGTGCAGTAGAACGCCGGTTATCCGAATGTCAACTACAGTAAAACCTGTAATGGCGACCACTCGGATATGGTGACCACTCGACCATGGCGACCACTTTCCTTGTCACGGACGCATTCACATTCAAAACAGCTCGGATAAGGCGACCACTCGCTCAACGCGACCGATGACCACCCGCTCAACGCGACCGATGACCACCCACCCGCGATCGCGTTGCACAGTGCTAGTATATGTAAATGTACGTATTGCATGGTGCACCATGCAGGGTAGATCTACACATCAGTGCAGGAAGTGTAGATGTACATGGTGAATGCACGACACTTGACAGGTCTGAGGACCCCAGGCACATGAGTCGTGCTAGAGTAGCATAGGTGTGTGCACTGTGATACACTGATCAAAATGATGTGTCACATGTGGATATGGTCACGTAACCAACTGAACCTGGATAAGAAGACCACCTGGCCACACCGACCACTTTTTCTCGTCCCTTGAGGGGTCGCCTTAGACAGGTTTCACTGTATCTGGATGGTCGATTTTTCGGATTGCCTGGTCGGGCTGGACAAATACTCATTAGCAGGTTTTTCGAGGTTTTTGCTGATTTTCCCCACTTGGGGAACCATTCAAGCGATGCACACGATGTATTGAGACAGGTTGGAGTTAAAATGTATAACAATAGTGTCACTGTTTTGAAGTGCGCCTAGTTCCTGTTGTGCTGCCGAAGAGAATGAAAAATGATGAAAACATGTGAGAATATGCATGTTTAGATAGATGTTTGACTGCTCCCATATCCGAATATTCTTCTCATCCGAACTTCCTGGAGACAGCCTGTGCCCCAAGGGGTGCGGATAATCGGCACACTACCGTATTTCACTTCAAACTTCACTGAGTTCAGCAACACAGGGAGGCTAGTATGTGATCACATCATCATCAGTTCAGATGGTCTGTATGTGGGAGCAGCTAAGCTGTGCTGGGGCAGCAATGCACTGGTAATGTAATGCTCTTTACCTCTTTTTGCCACGCCATGCATACTTCATGCCCATAATTAAAATTAGTGATTCCGCTATACTCAGTGCACATAAGAAAATATGCTGACTCACTGCTATAACATCCGATTCAAACTTATTTAGGAAAGGAGAAGCTCCAAAAGGGGTCATGACATGGATGAGGTGACATACTCTTAACCGTCCAGTTCACGGCTTTGCTCTGATCTGGAAATGTCGATGCCATTAGTACTTTCTGCACCAAGTAATCACTCTGAACGCAAGCCCTGAGAGGGGCATGCAATATCAACAAATACGGCCCACACACATGCACCCTGGTTTGTTCTTGACTGTTCTCATGACAACACGAATGTGACACGTAATACATCCAGTGCATCTGGGCACTCCTGTGTAGTGGCCCTAGCCGACAACAAAATCTGAAAAGAGAACTAACTTACTTTGGCTCAACGACCCAGGTCATGAACGCGTACAGCACAGTATAGTGGTGCCGAGATTGTCTACATACCATTGTCCCAAAGTGTCTTTTCCAGTGGCCACTGCTGTACAGTCAAGAGTCCCCCCTCCCCCCCCCCCCCACCCCCCTGCATACACACATATGCATGCGAGTACATACTCGTATATACTGTACACACTTTTCAAAAGTATCCCCAAACTATGTAAGTTACGTCTCGGTCTTGCTTATCGCCGCTGCATGCATGCAAACTGCTCTACCAAATAACATTCCTGCTATGCCAGCCAATCAGCACTGTATTCTGAGCCTGTTTCACACCTGTCTGCATACAAGTAGTGTGTACTAAATGTTACCATGCATGTAGTTTTAATAGAGAGGTTAAGCTGCACGTTATTTTTGACGTGACGGAAAGTTCCGCTCGCGTTATTTGGCTTGCACGTTGGAAACATGTGAGAGAGCGAACTCTCACATTGAATTTTGGCATTTTACACGAAACGATGACCTAGTTAAAATGTGAAATAGCATGTCACATCAAAACAATGTACACAGCTTTTAAATAACCTCTCTAGTATGCTTAGTAGCTGATTGCTCCCGATGTCTGCTGTTTTAGAATCGTCCATGGAAGCAAAAGAACTATGCTTTCGGCGAGAATCCTGGTGATGACGGAGAGATATGAAGTGGAGAATCAAGTCATACCGTCACAGCAACATCACAAAGAAGCCAGCTGGTCCTACCAATGTTGTTCTGAAGTAAGTGATACATACACTGGTACTAGTAGTCTGGTGTGCACTCAAAGTACCAAATGTCCTGCCTTTGAAACAAGTATCAGAATCATTGTCTCATGTACTTAAATGCCGTTTACTCCAGGCCCACGGGTACACACACGTGCATGCGCACACACATATTCATGCGCACAAACATAAATGGTAACTCTCCCACACATCCGCCTGCATGTACAACGACATACCCATACGGACGATTTCACAAGCAATTGACGTTTTGGGGTTGTGGTTGCTATGACTTCTCTTTGAGCAAGAGAGCTTGAAAGCTCAGTGCCGTCGCTATCCTGTTTTTGCCTAGATTACCATGTATGTTGTTCAAACTGATAGATACATCTTTGCAATCCAAAAAGATGTACCCCATAATCGTATTGCAAAGACGTTTCTATCAGTTTGAATAACGCGCATGATAACGTTAATCTAGGCCAAAACAGGATAGCGATGGCACTGAGCTTTCAACTTTCAAGCTCTCTCGTTTCACGTTATGGTGCTAGATTGGATTGGAGCCTGTGGGCACTTGAAAAACAAAAAAGACTTTTAATCCCAGGCAGGCCCAGACATGCACATTCTACCAAGTGGTCATTTCACGTTATGGTCCTAATTTTGTTTCTTTTCTTTTTTCCACACATAACATGGCATTCGAATCCGCACTATCGCCCTGCATGCACTCCCTCCTTACACTTCGCATACAAACACATTCTAGCAAAAGTTGATCTGAGCTCAACGATTCCGCGTACGGGAAATGAAGTATGAATTGGACTTTACGTTACGATCCTGCTGTTGAGAGCCCTATTTCAATATGTGGCCAGCTGTCTCTTACGGTACGATACGAGACATATACGTGACAGTGCCAGGCACATCACATGATTCGTGCCGGCCCTATGGAACACACATACACATTCAAGTGCTGTGGAGCCTGGCTAGCACCAGACACTACTAAAGTAACGTATTTTGCGTAGCTTCAGGAATATGCTCAACGTAGTTCGTAATCTATAAAATAGTATGTGATGATAGACTGGTTACAACGACGCAAGAGAAAATAGTTGCGCCATGATATACTACTTCGGTCGGAAGCAGTTTCCCACGCTCCTATGTTTTTGGGCTTTTTTAGCTGTGTAGAGACCATCCCATGCCAGGTACAACACTGTCCTGGGCTATGGCGACAGGCGTGCCAGTAGATGTCGAGTGTCCGGCAGATCTGGTGTCCCCCACCTTCGAATCGGCAAGTTCAAACCAGAGTACTAGTATGGAGAAATTTTACTTTCTGAAGATCGTTGAGATACTGGAGCTAGACCGCAGTGCAGCTGAGGATAGGGAGAAACGACTTCTAAATCGTATCGACCACCTAACGCGGAAGGTAGAAGTGCTCACAAACGAGATGACGGCTTTGCAGTCTGCTCAAGACGACAATGGCGGCCAAAGACGCCAAGGATCTCCCCCGGTGCAAAAATCATCCCAGAAGAAACAGAAGCGAGTTGCAGCTTCCAGCCCTGGCGTACCCGTACCCGTAGCTGGCTGTCCTCAAAAGGAACTACAGTCAACTTCGCTAATAACGACTGCGGATATAAGGCCACACGTTTATATTTCTATGTTTCTCGTCACCTGAAAATCTAAAAACGTATGCGAGAGGTGGAAAAAATAAAAAATGACCGAAAAATATAAAAAGTTTATTAGACCTTCGTTCACACCAGGGAGTAGTAAAATTTCACTACTCCCTGGTTCACACTAAAATCCACCAATGCACCTGCAAAATAGCATCCATAGTTAGGAACTAGTCTGTGGTAGGAGTTCTGTCAAAATATGTGCATGTGCAGCAATAAAAAATGCCGTCCTTGCATCATGTGTCGCGCAGGCCAGGCCATAATGTGCATGTGCATGAGTGTGCTGGTCCCCACATGCACAGTCCGTGCAGCACTTTTTTTTCTTTTTTTCTTCCAGACTCCTGAATCGTATGCGCGCGGGTGACGAGAAACATAGAAATAAAAACGTGTGGCCTAACGACAATTCGCGAATAACGACCGAATTTTCATGCCCCGAGCAAAGTCTATTATAATTATGTACATGTATTGAGACTTCGGCTATAACAACACTTCGCGAATAAGGACACTTTTTTGATGCCCCACCGAATGTCGTTATAAGCGAAGTTGACTGTAGTACGAGATTCGGTTGAACCATGCTCCTCAGTTGTACGTACCGAACAACACGATACCAGCGTGACTGAAGCGTACAGGGTGCATCAAATGGACCCAGATGCTCCAACTGATGCAAAACCTGGCAAGCAAGGACTTTCCAGAATGCTCCCTACTTTTGAAGAGGATGCGGAAGGCAGCAATTTATGGCAGCTGATCTGCACCAAGAAGCCAACAGGAAGGAAGGCTGTTCTGTTTGTGGGCAACCTCCGGAAGGATTGCGATGCAGATACCCTTTGTCAATACGTACAACAAAGGGCGCAAGATGTTGGCGTGAAGGTGCAAATCCATGATTTCACGCTATTTCCCAAGGAGAAAGGTCACTCAGCCCGACTCATTCTCAACAGGACGAGTATTGAACTTGTAAATACAAAGGAATTTTGGCCATCTCCGTACTACAGTCGAAAATGGAACTTCGACAAGTACCCTGGATCTGGGAACTCAGTGGATATGCAGAAGCCTGACGGACCAAAAGATCAGTCAGCGACCAGCGATCTCAACGATGGAGTGCTTACCCGCAGCAAATCTAAAGGTCAATGCTGACAATCTCATTTCTGAATGCTTGCAGCATCAGACGGAAAGTGGATGAGGTGAAGGAGTTCCTGTCGGCCAGAGTAGTGCACATCTTTGGTATGTCAGAAACCTGGCTGAAACCCGATGCTGGTGATGGAGAATTGGCGATTCCTCATTACAAACTTTTCAGGAAGGACCGCCCCATCCAGCAAGGTGGTGGCGTCGGCATTTACTGCCATGAGTCTGTGGTTGTCCGAAGACTAATGGATTTGGAAGCTGCTGAGCTAGAGATTGTATGGCTGGAAGTCAGATGTCCTGGTGATACTCTCCTTGTCGGGTGTGGATACCGTCCTCCAGACAAGCCAGCGCCGTACTGGGACTCTCTTCAAGAGAACATAGAAACTGCTATGGAAGGCCCTCAGTCATCATTGGAGACTTCAACATTGATTACAGCTGTGAGAACTCTCCGAACGCACAACATCTGCACCGAGTACTATCCAGTACAGTCAACTTCGCTAATAACGACTGCGGATATAACGACAATTCGCGAATAACGACCGAATTTTCATGCCCCGAGCAAAGTCTATTATAATTATGTACATGTATTGAGACTTCGGCTATAACGACACTTCGCGAATAAGGACACTTTTTTGATGCCCCACCGAATGTCGTTATAAGCGAAGTTGACTGTAGTAATCTTCGGAATTATGTCACCTCACCAAATCGTGTCACGAGCCACACGGCTTCAACCATAGATCTGTTTCCGTCAAATACACCCGTTTCTGGTGCCTGTGAAACTATTTACGGAGATACAGTCAACTTCGCTTATAACGACACTCGACGGGGCATCAGAAAAGTGTCCTTATTCGCGAAGTGTCGTTATATCCGAAGTCTCATTATATGTGTCACAGTTGGATGGTACTTTGCTCCGGGCATGAAAATTATGTCGTTATTCGCGAATTGTCGTTATATCCGCAGTCGTTATTGGCGAAGTTGACTGTATTAGCGACCATTTCGCCATCCTTGCACACTTGCCTGTAAACCAGACAGGGGTAAACCGAACATCACAACCCGGACAGAGTCGCCGTATCCACACCATCTACTGGGAGAAGTTTCAGACTGATCTGTGTGTCCACTTTCATCAGTTCCCTCGGAACGGCACGATAAATAACATGACAGGTGCATTCACGTCTGCTATTATGGAAAAACTAGATGAGCACGCCCCCTTGGTGGCGAGGCGCAAGCGTGGTCGCCGTATCTGTCCTTGGTTAACTGAGGAGTTGGTATCTGCAGTACGGCACCGCAACAGGCTACACCATCGACTCATGAAGGATCAAGCCAATGAGGTGCTTCATGAGCAACATCGGCTCGCCAGAGCTTTTGCCAGGAAGCTTGACCGAAAGCTTCGTAACCTGTACTTCGTAAACCAGTGCAACACACCTGATCAGCGGAAACTTTGGTCAGCAATGAACACAGTCACAGGGCGACGGAAGGAACGTCAAATACCTCAGGTTTCTGTTGAGGATCTCGGCCAGGTCTTCGGTGAAATTGTCAATGACCCAAGCAGACCACAGAATCTGCACCCGCCACTTGGGCCAATGCCAGCCAACAGTCTTCACGTCTTCAAACCTGTAAGTGTTGCAGATGTTGAAAAGTGTCTTAAAGCTGTGGATCCATTCAAAGCTGCCGGCAGTGACTCTGTACCTGGAATTGTCCTGCGGCAATGTGCAAATGTGCTTGCTCCTCCACTTTCCTGTATCATTAATAGTTCACTACAGAGTGGTGTTGTGCCCACCACGTTCAAGCACTCCCACATCAGTCCCCTGCATAAAGCCGGAGACCGCTCATCAGCCCGCAACTACAGACCTGTATCCTTACTCCCTATCGTTTCGCGTATCCTAGAGCAGTTTGTGAAGAGACAGCTGACAGAATATCTGTACAGCAATGATTTATACCCGATGACTCAATTTGCATATCGACCCCGCCATTCAACAGAAGATGCATTGGTACTAGCAGTGAATCGCTGGCTATTAGCGAAATCCGAGCGCACGTACACCGGTTTGGTTATGATTGATATGTCGAAGGCGTTTGATCGTGTACAACATGAGAGGCTGGTTAACTGTACACCCTAGGCATTGGAGGAGCACCCCTACACTGGTTCTGTGACTACCTCAGTGGCAGGTCACAGCAAGTGAGGCAGCTGGACAGCTTGTCTTGCTCTGTTGGCTGTACGCGTGGTGTTCCGCAAGGGAGCGTTCTTGGACCCATTCTCTTTGTGTTGTACACCCGTAATCTGCACACAGCACTTCCTGCAACTGTCAATCACCAAGAATTTGCTGACGATGTAATCCTTGATTTCTCCCATCCTGACTTAGATTTTGTTGGCAGAACTCTGACGAGAGCAGTAACTGATATCTCCTGATGGCTTGAAGACATCGGCCTCGTAATGAATGCCAGCAAGACTCAGGTCATGTTCGTTCAGCCTCGTGGCGCAGCCATTGCCACACCCGATGTTTTCTGCAACAACGAGCAACTGGAGGTGACGGCCACCGCACAATACCTTGGTGTGATCGTTGACGACCAATTGTCATGGAGGCCACATGTCGACTATGTGTCACGTAGAACTGCACAAACCATAGGGCAATTGTGGAGACACGGGCGTTCACTAACGCTGAGAGCTCGACGGTCGTGGTACACCAGTATGGTAAACAGCCCAAGCCTCACAGCTCAGCTTCTCGACCGTTTGGGGAAGATCAGCAAGGCTGGAGTCAGAGCTGTGTTTCAGCTCCCTCGTCAAACACCGACCGCACCTTTTATTTCTAGATTAAATATTTCCCCACTGATCCATCATTTTAAGCTCAAGATTATTGTTTTTGTCCATAGATGTCTTGCCTCCAATGCAAGCATGCTATTTTCGCCTTTCTTTCTGTTGATCGCTGAACCTGGTCTTGAGCAAAGCACACGCCGTGTTACACGTGGCCAGGTCTCACGTCTTCTCCAAATTCCATTCGTTCGTGGACCAGCATCTCGAGCGTCCATGCAATTCGTGGGCAGCGTGTATTGGAACAGGCTTCCGGCAAATATTCGTTGCCATGAAGATAGTCTGGGTTTCAAAGCCCTGCTGTGCCCAGTGTGATATCTGAGCAAGCGTTGTACAAACGCGTCATAAGTTGTTATCTTATTACTTACGTTGCCTGCATGCATATGCGCATGCCTGTTGTTTTGTTGTCTTGTCTTGTTCTGAACGAGTGATAAACAAGTCTTGAGTTTTTCCCTATCTGACAAGTTTGTCTTGGTCTTGTGTAGTGCCTGGGTTGCATGTAACAATTTGGCGACGAAGACAACGTCCTGCGCGATGGAGGGAGATCGTGACCGTCTTCCACCATTCGACACGTCCGGACCCCCATCTCAAGTGGCTCTGAGGTGGACAAAATGGGTTCGAGCCTTTGACTATTATCTGACGGGAAAGGACATTACGAACAAGAAGCGTTCAAAAGCACTGCTCTTGCACTTCGCGGGTCTAGAAGTTCAGGATTTATTCGAGGACCTATCCGACCCAGATGACAGCCTTCCACCAGATCAGAGAACACAGAATGACAATGAGTTCCTCAAGTGCAAGCGTACCTTGCAAGCTCATTTCGGTGCTCCTGCAAACCCTACGTATGAGAGGCACGTCTTCCGTCAACTCACTCGCCGGCAGGGAGAGTCCACAGTGCAGTACTGCACCAAGCTTCGGCAGCAAGCTCGGCTTTGTTCTTTCGAGAATGAAGGACAAACTGCGGAAGCTATACGTGACCAGATCGTAGCAACAGTCGACAGCAGTGAGCTGAAGAAGAAGCTCCTGTCAGAACCAGCCCTGACTCTGCCACGAGCGTTGGAAATGTGCAGAATTTGGGAGGACGCCCAGTCCCAGTCGGAAGGAATGTCCTCAAACACTTCTACTTCGTCTGGTACCGGTTATACCGGGAGTAGTAGTATGCTTGTCAATGCCGTGCACCACCGAGACCAGAGTCACAGGCAAGCTGGACGGGGTGGATTTGTGCAGTCATCGCGTGGCCAGTCACGTAAATGCGGTGGATGTGGAGACCAGTGGCACGAGAAGCGCGAGTCATGCCCAGCTTGGGGCAAGTCGTGCCGGAAGTGTAGGAAGCCAAACCACTTCGCCAAAGTTTGCCGTTCACAGCAGTCCAGCACTGGTGGAAGTGTACACATGGTTGGCCAGTCTCAAGAAGTACATGGAACGTCGCCAGTCGACCCTGCTCTTGCTCCAAGTTATAGTGCAAGTGCTGGTACTGGTGCGAGTGTTGCATCCGGTCCTACAACTGCAAGTCCGTACAGCAGCGGCCTGGACGAGTACTATTCGTTGTACCGCACGCAGAGTGACAAGGACCGCGTGGACCCGTGCTGTTGTACCCTCCAGTTATGTAAACAGCCAGTCGTGTTTGAAATCGACACGGGTGCAGCCGTGACGGTGATGTCTGAAAACGAATTTCATCGGCTGGCATCCAAGGTCAATTTGTCGCTCGACACAAGTGATCTGCCGAAGCTGCGTACTTACTCCGGCGGAATTCTGAATGTCGTCGGTCGCTTTAGTGCTTCTGCGACCCATGCTTCTCGTAAATCAGCAGAATTGTCGATCGTCGTTGTCCAAGGAAACGGACCAAATCTCCTGGGTCAAGACGCGTTGCAACTGCTGAGGTTGAATTGGAACTTCGTGTTCAACGTGTCACGCGAGCACTCGATATTGTCAGAGTTCCCGCAGCTCTTCCAACGTAGCATGGGCACCTGGAAACATGGAAAAGTCAAATTGTCCGTGGCAGACAGCGCCAGACCCCGGTTCCTGAAGGCACGCTCTGTTCCTTATGCGTTACAAGCAGCAGTGGAAAAAGAGCTGAGTCGACTGGAGGAAGCTGGCATCATTAGTCCTGTCCAGTATTCGGAGTGGGCAGCTCCAATCGTACCCGTTCTCAAGCGGAACGGTAGCATACGAATCTGTGGCGATTATAAATGTACTATCAACCAGTCGGCAAGAGTAGACAAGTACCCCTTGCCCAACATCGACGACTTGTATCAGAAGTTATCGCAAGGCGCATTCTTCTCCAAGCTTGACCTGAAACATGCTTATCAACAACTGTTGCTCGACGACGAGTCTAAGCTGCTGACGACAATCAACACCTCCAAAGGATTGTTCGTCTACAACCGCCTACCCTTTGGCGTGTCGGCGGCCCCGGCAATATTTCAGCGCACGATGGAACAATTGTTAGCAGGTCTGTCCTTTGTCGTAGTGTATCTCGACGACATTGTTGTTTCTGGAAAGACTCGTGCGGAGCATGATGAGAATCTGAGGCTGGTCCTGGATCGTCTAGCGTCCGCGGGTCTCAGGTTGAATCGTGAGAAGTGTCTCGTGGCTCAGCAGTCTATTGAGTTCCTGGGCCATGTTATTGATTCAGTCGGCATTAGGCCGTCGGCTGAGAAAGTGGATGACCTTGTGAAGGCCCCACAGCCCAAGAATGTCCCTGAACTGAGAAGCTTTCTGGGACTCATAAACTATTACCACAAGTTCATCGAGAATCTAAGCTCAGTGTTAGCTCCATTGTATGAATTGTTATCATCAAAGTCGTGGTGTTGGTCTGATAGTCACCAGAAAGCGTTTGATACAGGCAAGTCTCTGCTGCTTTCTGAGCCGATACGTATTCATTATGATCCTAGTTTACCTATTGTCGTGTCCTGTGACGCTTCCCCGTATGGTGTTGGCGCAGTTCTGTCGCATGTTCTGCCAGATGGGTCTGATCGGCCAGTAGCCTTTGCATCTAGAACGCTGTCGTCTTGTGAGAAGAATTACTCGCAGCTTGACCGTGAGGCCTTGGCAATGGTATTTGGCGTCTCCAAGTTCCACAAGTACATCTTCGGTCGCAACTTTACACTACAAACAGATCATAAGCCACTGCTGGGATTGTTTGATCCTGATAGACCCATTCCTGTTCAGTCTAGTGGTCGTATTCAGCGATGGGCACTCAAACTAGCCAATTATGAATTTGTTCTGGAGTACAAGCCTGGGAAACAGAACGGTTGCGCTGATGGGTTGAGTCGCCTCCCCAATCCGGCGCTGGTACCGGAACCGCCGCAGCCAGCCGAGGCTGTACTATCGCTATCCGTCTTGAACACTACACCGGTTACGTCTGCATCGGTTGCTCGCTGGACGAGCAAAGATCCGTCCCTGGCATTAGTATACAAGTTCGTATCTGAGGGCTGGCCCCAAGACATTCCAGAGGGATTAGAGCCATATTCCCGTCGTCGTAGTGAGCTGTCTGTCTTGAATAACTGTATCCTAATTGGTTCCAGGGTAGTTATTCCTTCACCGGGTCGTGCACCATTGCTGGACGAGTTGCACGCCGGTCATCCCGGTATCGCTAGAATGAAAGCCCTGGCACGCAGCTATGTCTGGTGGCCGTCTCTCGATGCAGAAATCGAACAGACCGTCCGTGGTTGCATGCAGTGCCAGACCGTCACCAAGTCGCCGCATCGCCAGCAAGTCCACCCATGGGAATGGCCTGGTAAGCCTTGGTTACGTGTCCATGTCGACTTTGCTGGACCCATCGCTGGTAAGATGCTCTTCATTATTGTCGATAGTCATAGTAAATTTATTGAAGCACATGTTTGCTCTGGCTCATCTGCTGCTGTCGCAATTCGCAAGCTGGAGCAGACCTTTGCTCTGCTTGGCTTACCTTATAATATTGTTTCTGACAATGGCCCTGCTTTTGCAAGTAGTGAATTTCGTGAGTTTTGCTCATCTAATGGCATACGTCATACTCTCGTTTCACCATATCATCCGTCTAGTAATGGCTTAGCCGAGCGCGCAGTACAGACGGTGAAGTCTGGCTTGGCCAAGATGTCTGGCCCTGATTTGGAAACCCGCCTTGCTAGGTTCCTGTTCCAATACAGAATGACGCCGCAGTCAACAACGGGTCGTTCTCCGTTTGAGCTACTTTGGAAGGAACATCGTCCCCGCTCACGTCTGGATCTCGTGTTCCCGGACAGCGGCAAGAAAGTCTTGGACAAACAGTGCACTGCCCATGATCGTGGTGGTGCAAATGTATACCAGTTCTATTGTGGTGATGCCGTCTGGGCAATGAATTTCAACTCCTCACAGAAGTGGATAGCTGGCACCGTGGAAGAACAGCTTGGTCCTCTAACATTCACGGTTCGTCTTGTTGATAACAGAGTCTGGAAGCGTCACTCTGACCACCTGAAGAAACGCCTTCCTGCTGAGTCGGTGCAAGATGCTTCAACTGCTACGTCAGCACCACAGCTTCCATATTCCAGAGCTTTACCTTCTACCACAGCTCTACCGTCTTCAACTGCTCTACCTAGTGTTCCGCCGAATGAGTCTATGTCACTGCCTGACTCAATTGTACATGATGAGATCCGTGAGAATGCTGATTTATCTGTTCTTGAATCTACTCCTAACCAGTCTAGTGGTTCTAGTCCTGTCGTGTCTATGCGCAGTTCTGCTCGTTCTGTAAAGGCTCCTGTCCGCCTTGATCTGTAGTTCGTCTTATCAGATTATTTGCTGCCACGACACAGTCTATGTATTTCTGTTATTCTAGTCGTTTCCATCTGATGGTGGAGGGATGTGATATCTGAGCAAGCGTTGTACAAACGCGTCATAAGTTGTTATCTTATTACTTACGTTGCCTGCATGCATATGCGCATGCCTGTTGTTTTGTTGTCTTGTCTTGCTCTGAACGAGTGATAAACAAGTCTTGAGTTTTTCCCTATCTGACAAGTTTGTCTTGGTCTTGTGTAGTGCCTGGGTTGCATGTAACACCCAGATGTTCTTGACACGCTTTCTCTGTCTTGACTCATTCGTCAGACATGTGCATTTTGATCTTTTGGTTTGGTCTCTAATCGACAAACTGACTTTTCTCCTCAAATACCTCAACTTCTCTATTTCTATTTCATACATCTGCTTCGTTTATTCCTTACTCTTTTCTTTCTATATTTTTCTTTTCTTTCCCTTGTCATGTAATCACTGTCACTCACATACAAATACCGTCATAAAATATAAAACACAAGTTTTTCTCATCTTTTTCTATTTCTTGTTTTTCATTAGCTTTAGCATGTTCATTCACATTCTTCATCCTTTGTGAGAACTAGACTTGGTCTAGTGAGAAGGCATTCTACTGCCTGTAATTCTGGTGAAGTAAAATATAGTGACAACAACATATCATCACATTCAATTGTCAGCGATTCACACTGCCCACCGGGGCAGACGCACAAATTGCCCACCGAGAGCTAGCCCGCAGCTGCCCACCTTGGGCCAATCACATGAGCGGCCACAGAGGCCAACAGCCAGCCCATTGTGGGCTGAATGATCCTTCCAGCCGTGGGCGACTAGCATACTCTCACTGCCCACTAAGGGCGCACAAATGTCCAACGCGGCCAGCAACCTGCCCGGTGAGGGCGTATGAATGGCCGCCGCGGCTAGCAACCTGCCCACCGAGGGCTGAAGCAAACTTCCCCACAGGGGATAAAGTGTACAGCCCACCGAGGGCTGAATCATACTGCCTATTCAGCCAATGAACAGCCACAAAAGACATCAACCTGCCAGCCAAAGGCTAAAGCATATTACCCACTGTGGCCGGCCGCCCACTGCCAAGTGAGGGCAAACGAACGACCAACGAGGCCAAGAACTCGCCCCGCTGAGGGCTCACACAGCTGCCTGGCATGAGGCATCACACTACACACACATCTACAAATACAGCATGAGCACTTGTATAACTAGGTAGAATGTTTGTCAAGTACTTACATGTACATGAATAAAGGATTTGACCCGGTTCGGGGATCAGGCCCTGTGGCGGAAACATGAATATGCGGCCACAGAGAGAAAACAGGGCAGCATATGGCCCTGGAAATCAACCGGCAACTCAACGGGCAATATAGCCTAGCAAATAGCTTGGATTTCATTGCAGGGAAAATGAAACAGCAAACTTGGAATTCTTAGAACATCAACTACCAACTTCAGTATGATCACGTGCATAGACTGAGGAGACAAGTAAAATATTAGTTCAAAACGCTCAAGTACTCGCACGAGTGCACCGTGCCGATGAGTTCAAAACTATGTACACTATCATTCCACTGTGCCTGGGGAGCAATGTGCAGCACAGAACATGCAACAAAGCTAGCGTACAAAGAACCGGCTTGAATCCGGCAAAACCACACGGAGCTGACATCTCGATAACCAGCATCCTGGTGCTTGTGTCCACTGCCTTCTACTTGTCGACATAGCTATTCCGTGTATTCTGCCTCACTGCAACAAGACAAAAGTCGTATAGAGAAGCACACAAATTCAAAGCAATCGTCTTCATCCCCAATCTGATGGATACCACGGCTCTTCCTGAGATGTGCACAGAGGCGCTGCTGTTTGTAGAGGAGCAGCTGGAAGATCTGAATGAATTCAGCCCCCCCCCCCCCACCACTGTGAAGTACATTGTAGTTATCCAGTTTGTGCTACAGGGCTGAGGGTAGTGTACATTTGCAGGTCACAGTTTTGTTTACGTTCATTACGAGTGCGAAGGCTGTTACCGACCGGTGTCTCAGTTTCTTCATTCATTCTGATGAAACCTGGTCAAGTGACCATCTGCGGGTTCAGCAGCCTCCTGACCTGTTACACCACTATTATTCTTAGACACCAAATCTTAGTCAACTGTGCAAGGATGAACGGCCTGGTTTGCATTAAAGACCACCTGCAGTGAAAGACCGTGTTGTGTTGGTCCAGGCTTCATCTGTATGCGCATCATACAGTGTTGCTCACTGCACAGTCCCTTAAACCATGAATGGAGTACTACAGTTACGTTTGGAAAGTATAGACCTCCGGTTTCTAAAAACTGTTAGGCCAGCAGCATCTATACCACATTAAGCCTGGGACCACTTTGGGCGTGAAATTTCTGAAATAAATCGGGCTTTTCACTCACAGACTGTTCTGTACATGTGGGTAGAGGTCTACCAGAACAATCACAATCCACGTAATCAACGCATGCGCGACACTCAGTTAACAACCACTCACACACACCAACAGAAGCAGGGATTCTCATCCTATGACAATGTGTACTCTTGCATGCACTACATACCATATACACTGTTTGTCATACATCACACCATGCTCACTTGTACACTGGACCATGTTAGATATCAGATATCGGACCAAACCAGACGAGAACCACATTATGACAATGTGTCTAAATGATAAGCGAGCTGAACTTTCATAACATATGTGTACCACACAACACATGTGTACCACACAACATGAAGTTTTCAAGCTCTACACACTGAAGATGGATACTTACAGGAGAGCTGTGCGGATCAGGTTGCGATTCTCCGGAGCACTGTCCTCCAACTGTGCACACAACTCATCAATGGTCAGCTCTTGTTTCTTCTTAATCAGATAGAGGATGATACAGAATACGCTAGTGACTCCATTTCCACTGCCAGTGATCGTTCTATGGTTCATTTCTTGGAACTGATCAAGGACGTTTCGATAGTTATTCTTCAGATTCTTGTCCACCAGTTTGACTGCAACCTTGCCCAGCTTTCCTGCAGCAATCAACGATAAAATACTCGACCCGTCATCAATGCTCCACAGACTCGGTCCTAAAAGATAATTATTTCTACATGGTCAGTGGTGACAGTGAGGACACCCTTCGACCCCTCCCCTCCAGGAAATGTTCCACATCCTTAGTAAACCTCACTCCAAGGAACACTTGCTCACGATGCAAATGCAAGAAAAAGTGTTGAGTGGGGAGTCCATAACTTGTGCCCCCCCCCCCCCCCCCTGGAATAGGATCATTGACTCTTGATTTTTACTGCTCATTGCGCCAGAGGCTGAAATATGGTTTTTTTTCTTGTTCTTCCCAATATGCCCTGTTGAACCTGGTTCATGCATGCCCTATTTGAAGTCAGTCTCTCTTAACCCGTCTGGTAAAGGTCAAGCACAAACAAACTACGGATGAACAAACCTCTTGCATTGTCATCCAGCAATGGTTCAAGAGCAGCTGTGAAGTCCTCCCAATCATCAATGTTTCCAAGATGCTTGCAGCTGCAGAGGTTGACCATAGAGGGATGGAACAATACGTAAAGTAGAGACGAGAAACAACAGGGCGAGGTGGTAGTATGGAGGGGAAGAGAAAACACGGAAGAACACGGAAGAGAATGTGAAAGCAATTATCCCAGGGCAATCTTCTTCCAACTATATTTACTAAAGAAGAAGTTATGCAGCACGGTATTGGATGTTTCTACAGGGTAAAAACTGTGTGAGTGAGTGTGTGTGTGTGTGTGTGTGTGTGTGTGTGTGTGTGTGTGTGTGTGTGTGTGTGTGTGTGTGTGTGTGTGTGTGTGTGTGTGTGTGCGTGTGCATGTGTGTGCGTGTGTGTGTGTGTGTGTGTGTGTGTGTGTGTGTGTGCTGGCCAGAAGAAAGCCACTTCAATCAGCTGTATGGTGTAGACCAGGCTAAAATCGGTGGCTGTCAATTCATTAGCCTTGCAACCTGTTGAATGGTGTAATCCCAGCACAAGTTGCCATGTTAAACATAGAAGTTTTGGGTGCTTCTACAGTGTAAAAACGGTATGTGTTTGTGTGTGTGTGTGTGTGTGTGTGTGTGTGTGTATGTGTGTGTGTGTGTGTGTGTGTGTGTGTGTGTGTGTGTGTGTGTGTGTGTGGTGTGTGTGTGTGCACGCGCGCGCGTGCGCGTGCATGTGGGAGAGGATGAAGGGGTAGGGGCATTTTCACCCTCTCACCTTCAAAGTTCGAAGTCCTCAGTTTAGCTTAGCAGTTTTCGGACCGAGCGGACGATAAGAAAAGTATTGACAAGCTAATAAAAACCCTATTGAAGTAGCTATGTATAGTGGTTAATAGCGATGTAATGGAGTTTACAAAAACAAGACTGATAGTGATAGTGGACAGGCAGATTGCCCTGAAGTACATGTGTACAGTGTATAAGACTGCATGTACTGACCCTATAGCGCCGAGTGACTTGCTGTCTGTGTCGATACCACACGCACCACCGCTACCAGTAGCCATGCCTGCATGCACCCAGGAGAATATGACAACACAGGCCAATCATCACAGAATCATTCACAAACATCAACACACTTTTGTCATATGGAGGAACCGGAAGGAGCACTCGAAAAGCAGAGATATATTCACTGGCAATGGAATTTTTTCCCTTCAAGATAAATTCGCTTTTCAGTTGTTTTGGAACTTGCTACTAGCCAACACATGAATGTACTAGCACTGGTAGATTTGGTACATTTCAAGATTCTTTGAAATCGAGTTTACAGGCTAACTGTAACCCTGTTTCAATGGTGTTAGAATTCCCATTACACTGCATACAGTGTTGTATAGAGTAGTATGCTGTGTACTGGGAATTAGCTGACTGACAGCTGGACAACGGAACAAGCAATGTTTCATGATAACACTACTAAGTTCAGTATTTTGCTAGCAGAAAATAGCAAAAATGCAAACCTCTCTAGAAAACGTCAACAGTTGTGGACATACACAGAAATTGGGCGTACATTTGCTCTATAACTAATGTCTTATGACAACTTGAATAAGTGCTGAAAGTGCCTGAAAGCCACCATAACAACATCCATGTTCCACGTTTACTTGGTCACAAGTTCCCCTAATGACTGTGGGTAGGAGCAAGCAACAAATTTTTGTGAAACTCGTCCACTCTGGCTCAATCCCACTATTTGGCACTACAACTGACATTCTACTATATCGAGTGGTAGCGGCTATAAAATACCCGCAGCGGGGCCAGTCACACTGACGACAACGACTTCACGTCACTCTGGGAAAAACATATGCAGAGAACACAGTGCATTGGCCTACAATTGCACCACTTATCCTTTGAGTAATGAGAATTTACGTATAGCTTGTGAAAATATCTGCTGATTCCATAACCGCTTGGCCTTGATTTGGAGACAGAGACTTTGACTGCGCCATAATGACTGTGACGTGAGCATACAGTTTGTTGATTATGGTGTAGTGTAGTCTTGTCAATGTTGTCATACCTGTTGTAGATGCCAGTTGTAAGCCAGACATTGTCATAAGCGCTGCAGAGACGGAGTTGTCCGGCTGACCAGCTTGCTGTAAACAAGGGCAAACACACAAAGACATGACATAACTCAGCCATGGGAAAATCCACACTGCCACAGGTATAACTAAACGTTTGTGCTGAAATGAATATTGGATAAAGCATGGGTCGGCGGTTCCAATGGTTTCGTGAAAAGGTCATGACTGTTGTGCAGCATGCATGGAAAATGGGAAGTGAGCTATTCACATCCCTGCCTTATATTGACAACAGAGTGCTAGTGAACTAGGAAATGAAGGCTGATTGGTGTTGCGGCCGTTGGCTTTACACCTGGAATCTACTTTTTTACAGACAGATCTTGCTTGTCTTCTTTCATCCGGTTCCCGTACCAACCAAGGAGAAGTTCATTGGATCACACTTTAATCCATAGACTGCAAAGTAGAATGCTTTCAGTTGTGCGTTTCCTGGATATTTCCGTGGGAGGCAAACGTGTGTGCATGTGTTCAGCGCTGTGTCACCGTAGTATGGGCCAACAGTGTGAGTGCAACAGCTCGTAAGGTAATAGATCGGTTTACTGCCTGCATAATTACGCTAACTGTACCGCTGCGATATTCCATACCAATACTGCGGTGTAGACTAAAGCATGTGAAATCAAGATTAAGGGGTGCTATCAAGACAAAGTCATACTAAAATACTACATACCACATATTGGAACGGAATGCACTTGAAGTACTGCAAAGCTGGACCGGCATCTACATTGGGCTGTGACTCCAGCGGACATTGTGGAACTTCTCCGTCCACCAGCTCTGCAAAGTGATGGCATGATGTCCGTGGACAGGACTTCTTCTTGTGCCGCTGACAAGGACGTTGGTTGATGGTACACTTGCACCGCACTGCTCGGCTGATGTTGACGTGTCGAAGGCTGAACTTTTTCAGATCCTCCAGCTGCTCCTCTACAAACATCAGGGCTTCTGAACACATTGCGGGAAGGTCAGCGGGACGTGCTGCGGAGTAAGAACTTCCGATATTTGATTGTGCGGATTCCTCAGCTGCAACAGAGATGCGAATGCCATGACTGAAGTACTCCAGTACCAGCCAGTAGATGCTGTAACACCTCAGCCGAGCTGTGGACTGGTAGAGAAGTGGCTCATGGCGTGGGCGATACTTCTGCATGCACCTTACCACGGCACACCAGAACAGTGTCTGTGGTAGGTACTTGCGACTTCCCGTGTACAGGTAGATGGTTGGCGTTGAGTCATCCAATAGCAGGGCGGCATTGTCTTCAGGCATTCGGCTTACCAGGGCTGGGACATAGAACTTGCGTGACTCTTCCTCACGGTCAGGGATCTTCATACTGGTCCTTGTGTTGTACATGAGACCAGATTGCTCCATTAGCTCATACAGATAGTCACGTTGCTCTTCTGTCTTGGTGTACATCGCAGTTTCCTTGCTGTGCTGTTGCCAACGGTGAATGATGAGACGTTCAAGCAAGATTCCCTTGCTTGTCAGCAGCTCGTAGAGCTTGCGGAGACGTTTGCCCTGCTCACTCTTTGGTTCTGGGCAGAAGAGCAGTGACGCAATTCTTAGCAGCCATTCCACATCAATGATGACTTTGGTTGACAGAATTCGGTTCTCTGGGTAGTAGAGAATGTGGCCAAGGTGATGTTGGTACTTCAACATTGCTTCCACATCAACAGACTGAGAGTGACTGTTCCCAGCATCACCACCACAAACTGTGTTGGCAAGACGGTAGATCTGCTCAATCGTCAGCCATGGGCATTTGAATTTCTTTGCAACTTCCTTCGTACCGATGGTGAATGGCAGCCAGCGAATGGGTATGGGCTGTTTGAATTGCGGTTCCAATTTCTCAATGAAATCCTGTCGGAGACGGACGATGGTTCCGTCAGGATCTCTGCTTCCAGCAACAGTGTTGTCAACAAACACCACTTCATCAAGATTGAGACCATACGCTCTTTCCTCAGCATTGGTCCAGATGTATTTCTTCATCTTGTCAAGCGATTGTTGGCGAGTTTTGCGCGGAAGTTTGTCAATGTGCGTGCCAATAGCATACACTGGTACGTCTGGGTCATCACCGATAACATGATGGATTGTGTTCAGCCAGCTTTCCATTATGTCAAAGTTGGTGGAACCTTGACTGTTGTCTAGCCGGTACTCTTCACCATCTCTGCAAAGTGTTGGCTCGGCTACTTTCTCCATTTGCTTTGAGGCATCGAAGACAACTGCATAAGCACAGCGCCTTGAAGACAGAACCATATGTTGAAGTGCTGAGAACAATCGCTGTCCTGCAAAATCCCATATGTCCAAGAACACAAGTTCATCCAATTCCTTGACGTTGTACTCACTCACATCGGTGTACTTGAGATCAGCAATGAACTGATCCACCCGCATTGCTGCATACGATAACTCCTCTTCAAGGCTCAGGATCGGATCAGGTGAATATGGTGAGTCGGGTGTTGCACAGCTGCCCTTTGCTTCATGTATTTCAAGTGCCTTTTCCTCTGACACCAGTGACGGTTGTGAGTTTGGAGCTGTGGCTTGAATAGTGGAAACCACACCATCAGCGGTATCATGGATTGGGCTATTGTTTCCAATCGTACTGTGAGCAGTTGTTGTTTCTGGAGTTGTGTTGGCTTTAGCATCTGGAGATGTATCAGCAGTCACATCCGCTTCATTAGGAACATTGGTACATGAAGCAACTAGCATTTGATCTACACTTGGAGAACCAAAATCAGCTTTGGCGACTGCAGGATTCACATTGTCACTGGCAGTTACGTCGTGTGTTGTGTCACTAGTTACCACTGCTGTGTGCCCGCTATCCTCAGCCAGACGAACTGTTGTACTGCTACTTGGTGTGGATGGTTGGGACATTCTTTGCTCCAGACGGCTCTCCGCTGCTATGCTTTCCGTCACTGGGAAGGCAGTTTCTTCATTGACTCCATGTTGCCGGGCTAGGCGATCCTCAATTGCCTTTCGTTGTACTGCTTTGTTGAGTGATATGAGTACCATTAGCAGGTGTTGCATTTTCTGATCGGCTTCCTTGCGCCAAACAAATTTGCCATCTCTCTGTCCAATGGTACAGACAGCTGTTTGTAGCTCCACACCAATGGTGCTGTCACTTCTCTTTTCGAATGGCTCATCCACAAGTGATCTCTCCACGCTGCTTTTGCCTGAACGGCCTGGACCGCATAGAAGAAGCCTCGCATGCGGGATTATCTGCTGTCCTTCTGACAATGCTAGTTGATAAGCCTGTTCATCCTCTGCGTTCCAGCCTAGGCCAACATTAAGAAAAGAACAAGGTGGACAATAATGATCAGCAAGAAAGATACAGCCCACGTTTCTAATTCTCATGATTGCACCATGTGCACAAACCTCAGAGTAGTTACGCCAGAGCTATGGTACACTGTTTTTGTACTAAGCTCTGCCCCTGCAGTATTTGAGCACTTGGCGCACAACGGGTGCGTCCCTGGTGTGAGATATAGTGCTGTTCAATGACATCCGATCAAGCGAGTTGATGCAACACTGGATGCTGCGCAGCCATAGTATATAGACCTGCAAATACTGGTGTGTGAACTGGTGCAGGGCGCACACTTGACTCAAGATTGGATTTCATTGAGCAGCACTGTACTCTCAAATCATTATCTTATTGTAGGCTCAGTACCCGAGTTACTTCTTACTCCCCATAATTATATTGACATAGATGTAGACATAACAGCAAGGGCAGCAGCACACAAATTGCACATTTTAAAATACGCTAAAATTAAATTCGGATATACAGTAAAACCTGCCCTAACGAACGTCCTTGGTGCAGCGGAAACTGTCCTGATATCACAGTGGTCCGCTTGATCCATTTATACACGTTTGATCCACAGCACTTCGGTGCACGAAACTGTGTCCGGTCAATTCAGGATTCCGCTTGGTACATGTTCCGGCAAACATAGGTTTTACTATACATATGTTGTAACTCTACTTTCTTCACCTTCTCCCAGTCCAGTCTAGTCCAGTCCCGTGCCATCTCTACACTCAGACAATGGACGACGATAACTATATTTAGAAGACTATATTTGCGACAAGACGACGGAAACGCAACTAGGCATGACAAACTCAATACAAAGACTGCTTTTCACACCACAGCAACACGTGCATGTGCCAACACCACCGTCACGTACACACGACGTACACAAAATAACGTACTACGACACATACGAGGATTGGAAACGTGGCCAAATTTCAGTATAACTTCATTGATGCGGGACCTGTATGATGGAGGCCAGCTCCTCGCGTTTCCTTACAAAGGACTTGAAGTCAGTGGGCATCTGATCATCTGCACTGGTTTGGGTAAATACCCTAAGGTGAAGAAGTATTGTGTTTATGAGAACACAGAATGAGTGATTGTAATCAACACTGGAAAAAGGGAGCTCACCAGCAATTCCACTTTTTGCCGTTTGTTTCTTTGAACTTGTTGCATTCTTCTGTCCAGTCACAATACCTGCAATTAGATTGGAATATACATGAACACAATATCCGACAATGGATGCGTGGAGTTAGTTCTCTTCCGAAGCATAACTATAAATTACGCAATACTTGAGTCTATTGGAAAAAAGTTTCACAGGCTAACTCGTTAATTTTTTATTTGCCATTTTTGCCTCCAGAGCAGCAGCAGCACCACCACCACTTGACCACCCCCGCCACATAATTCGCCTCCAGGTGGTAGTGGTGGTCATGTGGTGGTAGTGGTGCTGGTGGTGGTGATGCCGGTGGTGGTGGTGGTGGTGGTGGCGGCGGCGGTGGCGGCGGTGGTGGTGGTGCTGGTGCTGCTGGTGGTGGTGACGGTGGTGGTGGTGGTAGTGGTGCTGCTGGTGCTGGTGGTGGTTATGTGTTAGCTAGGTAGGAGTGTATTAGGATGAATTTAACCTCTTAATTTGATTACTGGATCCATTTAGCTTGAAATCAACGAAATCTGCACTTATGATATCATCAGTGTATGGCCAGATTTTTCTACCCAGACCGGGCTACGCAACACATGTACTACACCATGAAGATCTTTGACGCACACCCATAATATACAATCAAGAATGCTCTTTAAAAACAGCACTGGACATATGCTCGGCAAGCCTAGTTGCGTTGAGGGAAACATGGAAGTGTGACGTTTTGTGAACACAGTGCACCATGCACGTTCCATCTGCACTTGAAGTCGATGATATAACCTGCTGGTTCTGAAAGACTGTGCAACTTTTCAACCCATCACCCAAACTCAGTCAAGATGGCAAGAGTGTACTACTCATGGCACCATCATGTCTATAGCTGCACATAACCGTTTGTTAGACTACTGTAAACCACCCGGTATTCGAGTCACTACATTTTCGCTATCTCCCAGAACCAGCGAGTTTGCAATGGCAAAAGTTTGCGGGGCACTGTGGCCATGCATACACACCCACTGTTGAAGTTTGATTTCATATTGGTTAATATTCTTGTTATGCTCTTGTCGGGAAATTAGCAAACATTCATACGCCGCAAACAGGTTACAGTAACTAATATTCCACCAGTAACGGCGCTTTCAACCAACTTCCGGTATATTTGTTTCATCCCACGAGGAGAAGCACAGCCTAGCACTGAAGCTCTAACTCGGGTGTGTACATGGGTACCAACACTGGTACTAACCTGATGGAAGTTGAGAATTGACACAGACCGCAATGTAGAGGTCACGTGTAGAGTGTGTTCCAATACCGGCAAACACAGTACGTTTGACATGGCGCGGAATTAAGTCTTCTAGTGCTGAACCCAAAATAAGCAGATTCGCGAATTGTGCACACTGTGCATGGCCACTAGATAACACATCGTCTACCATTGCTTTTATTGCTGATTTTGCTGGAAAGCAATCATCCGTTTTACAATCCACCAGTACTGTTGTTATTGTAACCATCGTAATGGCACTAATGGCACTGTATAAATGGAGTTTTGATATCTCAGCCATCAACATGATTGGGGAAACCTTAGACAGACAATGGCAAATGGTGTCCACGTTGTTCTTGATTGCTTCAAGAAAGAACTCTGCACAGGAAAGTTTCAAACACACAGCATTGCTCACTCTCATCATTGCAATCCTTGCCTGCACTTTATTGACCGGGAGCAGTACTCTAATAAAGATGATCAGTGTCCAGATAATCATCGGATACTTCATGCAGGCTATGAGTACAGGTTTCCAAGAACAGCCTAGGATCTTGCAATACCAAAATTGGAAGTACAATTCAACTGCCATTGTCCTACTGTGTGCATTCAGCCCAACTATGCAATTATCAGTCGTTGCACCACACTGATGGTAAAATTCTTAGTGTGCCACAGGCACTAGTCACATGACTGCAAGAGCCTCTCAACTGCAAGTACCCTGATCTACATACCTATCGGATTGTCCACCGGGTGAAGCAAAAAGAGAAGGGAAAATGAATCCTGGCATTTTGTTGGTCATAGATCTCACAGTGTACATGTAAGTCTACCCAGTTGAAATTTGTAATTCTGCAAATGATGAGATAAGGATAACAACTGTCGAAGAGCCTTACCACAAGGAGCAGTAACTTGTTTCTCCGCCACTATGGCCTTCCAGATACTGGATAACATTGATGAAATTTGATTATATTCTGATCCACATCGGGATAAGGTATCAAGAAACTTGGCAGCACCTTTGTTGCCACTTGACAGTAACAAGGGTAATGTATGTGTGCAACCCCAACTGTCTGAAGTATTCTGTCTCAAAAAGCTGAGGGCTGGATGAAGATTATCAACACTTGCCAGCAGATCTTTTACTGCCGAGGGTGGTAGGCTAACATTGTTGCACAAATCTGCCCAAACCGGCCTGGCAACATAATACCAGAAATCCACCGGCATGTCACCGGCAGTGCTAGTGTTACTGCAGACACTTGACTGGCGGGATGGTCACAGTACTCCCTATACATCAGGGAAGACAAAATACACACAGGCACATACACATACATACGTACATACATACATACATACTCGGAGGGAGTTGCTGTCTGATGATCGGTTAAAACAGTGAAACTCAGAGTTACAGAAGAAACGCTTTTCGTCCCTCTCAAGTGTGTGTACATACATACATACATACATACATACATACACACACACACACACACACACACACACACACACACACACACACACACACACACACACACACACATATACACACACACACACACACATATACACACACATCTGTATACGAAATACATCACAAGTTCAATTCTTGAACGACACGGTGTTTGATTTATAAATATGCTGCTGCAACAAGGCAATTCTACTGCCAATGCCAATGGCAGAAGCATTTCCCCTTGTTGAAGGATTTGGATTCGAATTGGAAAACATGAGCTCAATCTGTGGCACAATACCTTTGACCATGTTGAGAGTGTACTGTCTATCTAACTGTATACATACAAACACTCGCCGAAGCAATATCTCAAAATTGGAGAGGTGGGGGGGGGGGGGGGGTAAGTTGATGTGATACCGTGACAGCTGGTCTACACTTGGATGTAAACTGGAAACGCATTCCTGTCTGGTGATTTAAACTTGGGCAGTACAGCTGTACCGTACAGTTCATCATGAGCGTTAGCCTTGACTCAGCTAACGCGAGGTAGCAGCCAGCCCAGCGAGCTGGCCCAACCTGCACGCATGCGCGAGTCACGTGGGCACTCGCCCCTTCAAAATCCTGTACAATGTCTCTTGCATGTCATTGCTGTTTGGACTTTCGAGCGTGCAACTTGCGGAGCATGTGTTCCCAAACAATTTCCAAGTGGATGTTGTTCACTACACTCGTGCATGCTAGATCCTCCAGATCTCTATGTACAGGACCCTACTTTGCTATTGCCTATAAAAATAGAATATTAAAATACTAAATAGTTCACGGTTTGCAGAGACTCGCCTTGACCGAGTATTCTGCATCCGAAGGAAAGCCCCCATCCTCAATGATCTATTGCCTATTATGTATTGAAATTATTTAGTAGGCACTTGCTAAGCCGTGTACACTTAGTTGGTTGGTTGGTCACATGGTTATCATGTGCAGATTTCATCGGCCCTATCTGTCCTCCATAAGCCGGGTGCATACAGAAGTGTACAGTTACAATGTACTATGTACTATGTACATTGTACTATGTACTATGTACTATGTACAATGTACTATGTACTATGTACTATGGTGACTCTGGTGACACACTGTTCATGTAGACAGGCGTACTGCTTTACCTGTCTTGTGAAGGGGCAACCTCAGGTAAGATATCTTCTTTATTGATATTATAGTGTAAATCTACCTGTTTTCATTTTGCACTTAAGAAGAAAGGCCGGGTGGGGTGCTGGGCATATGAAAACGGTTTCGTATTGAAGTACAAAACAAAATATTCGTTAAAACCCTTTGCAACCGCTAACCAACTGGCTTGAACTTGCAGCAGTCATCTTCATCGAAAGTAGAAAGAAAATGGTGCAGTCACGTACACTTCAAAATGCGTACTGCTGTGGTCCGCAATGTTCCACTCGCTTCCGCGACCAGCATCCGCTATATTCTCCTTCTCTCCTTTGCAGCCTGAGTATGCTTGTCTGGCCTCTGGGTTGGTTATGGCATGCCATCCTTACTACTACAGTGCCAAGCTCTTGACATTGATTCTATGCTAGCAGTTGACACTCGCTGACCTTTGGTCTTGCTAAAACACATGTCCCTCATCTACACTAGATCGCAGAATCTTTCCAAAACACTGTCTTGAAGCAAAGGAGTAGAACACCTACCACCACATGCTGCCTTCAAGCTGCCCAAGTGCAATTGTGATCATAATGCAGTGACTGAATAGTTTATATAAGGGACCGTGACATTGTTTGTGCTGAAAACACGGATGCAGTGCATTTAGAAACAGTTAGTACGGAAAGTCTTTGGTGCTACTGGTCAATGACTCATTGTGAGCAAAGTGTCCAGTGCTACCAATAGCGGCACTGAATGTTGGTGGAGCACTGACTTTTCTTACTGTATCCCACATGCATGTGCTGAGATGCATGTTGCTATAGTACCAGGGTTTCAATCTACATAATACAACGTCTGGTGTATGGACAGTGCAATCCGAACGGTTGAATACGACAGTGCCAGGTAGCTGTTAGGTAGCCCAGCGTCTGTCATTCACAGTGGTGCTGCATCCTATGCAATTTTACACCTGAGCCATAATCCGCACTTCAGTGGCTCGCACTAGTAGATATAGACACAACATTTTGATCAGGAGGCAATGTGGCAGGAATACTTCTTACCGTGTTGCAGTGCACACTCGGCCCAAGGATGGTTGTCCACAATGTCTTCAGCGCGAATGTGGTGGAGGCCGGCTTGATGACCACCGCATTCGCACCGTGCTGAGTCGAAACACCCTCTCCACCAGGGAGTAGAACAATTCCGGTATTTCACTACTCCCAGCTGCTCTCCACCCGTGCACGGTGCAGTCTCCAGGCTTTCTGACCCTGCAGGCAAGCATTATTAGCAGTGAGATACTGATTGGCATTTGGATGGAATCTGGGCATGCACATCGTCGATCTTACATCCTACTCCACACCCTAGCAAACCGAATGCCATGATTGTAATTTTTAGCGTCTGCTACGAAGTTTCCAACTCACTTACCTACAATGGCTATAAATGTAACAAAAGGCACTTGTAGATCTACCGGCAGTCGTCACCGCATGCAGACTTCGGACACGATCGCGCGATCCGTTCACACTCGTACCGTGACTTCACAGGAGCATTCGTCAGTTGGCGCTGGGCGAGGAAAGGGTAGAACTTCCACTCTGAAAATTCGCACAGGGGACGCTAAAATGTGGCAAACCTAGCAGAATATTTTCATTCAGCCTACGGTGCTCAGCTCAACTCAACTCAGGACAGCTGTGTGGATGTGACCTTATCAGGCTGTGTGGCTACATAATCATGACCAGACATTAGAAGCTGTAGATGGTCTGGGTTCTACACAGGAGGTTGGTTTACGTCGCACAGAGCAGAGCTAGCAAGATTCATAACTACACTGAAACTAACGAAACTAAAGACTCAGTAAAGAGGAACCTGACTTGCTGTGTGTCGCGTCCGCCCCAAGCAAAGGACTTAGCCAAAGCCGAGGCGTTCCTCAGTTGGACTTGGTTTCGGCTGGCAGAAGTCATTGCAGTTGTGACATTATACATGCGCATCAGAGACCTTGACAAGAGCATTATTCAACAGCTAGCCACCCATGGCATATGTAGGCTTTGTAAACTGCCGAGGCTACCATGGCTACAGGGTTTGTACTGCAGTTCTGTAGCATAGCGGTTTTACGGTCTCACTCTCAGTGACCGGATTATTAATATTTTTGTAGTCCAGTTTGCATGGCTTGTGGCAGTTGTGCGCGCCTGGACTGGAGGTAGTTGTGCTGACTTGGAAGTTGAGGACAGGTTTCAGACTTGTTGCACAAGCTGCAGAGTGCAGGGGAATTTTTTGGTGTGCGTGCTACTGCAGAGGAGGACAACGATTCGCGCGTTTACTGTTTCGATTCTTGTCCAAAACAGCCAGGATTGCTAACAAGTGACAGCCAGACTGACCATGCGAACGTAAGTGACATGCACGTGGTAGTATAGGGCTTGAAAGTGATGACGTCAAAACGGCCAGGGAGTAGTAAGTTGACATCAGATTTCTATTTTGGATCCACTAAGGTGTGACTTTGCTATTGCCTCAGTATGTGGGTGCATAGCAACTCACTCATGTCGTATGCAGGCGTGACTTTTACTTCGCCGCCAGTTGTAACCCCGCCCCCAATAGCCAAGTCAGTCAGTTTCACTGGCTACATCACCCTGCTGTGAGTAAGACGGCTTGAAGTGTGTTTGGATCCATACAAAAACTGGATCCAAGTGGATCCAGTTTTTGAATTTTTGAAATTGTTGCTATGCTGTGATGTAGCACTTTCAAGCCCTATTATTACTAGCAGCTAGTACAGTAGATGCACCCGTACAAAAATACACCTAATATCATGCGGCTCTATACAGAAATGTAGAATGCATGCTGCATTGCATTGCCGTCTTGACAGGATATGTTCCACAGACCACTGAATATGTCTGTGAATAACGGTGCTGTGGCCATACAGCTTGCCTTGTGCAAGTTGTTATATGTACCATGATGTACAGGGAAAATACCAGCTGATACTAGTGCATGGCAGAATGGCACAGCCGTGAGGGCATGTATCAAAACAGGTATTGCCCACAACTGAACATGTTCAAGTGCAGTAGAACGCCGGTTATCCGGATGTCAACTACAGTAAAACCTGTAATGGCGACCACTCGGATATGGTGACCACTCGGATATGGTGACCACTTTCCTTGTCACGGACGCAATCACATTCAAAACAGCTCGGATAAGGCGACCACTCGCTCAACGCGACCGATGACCACCCGCTCAACGCGACCGATGACCACCCACCCGCGATCGCGTTGCACAATGCTAGCATAATGTAAATGTACGTATTGCATGGTGCACCATGCAGGGTAGATCTACACATCAGTGCAGGAAGTGTAGATGTACATGGTGAATGCACGACACTTGACAGGTCTGAGGACCCCAGGCACATGAGTCGTGCTAGAGTAGTGTTGAGTTCGAAACAGGACGACTGACGACATATCCAGACATTACAACGGGAACAGGTTAGTGGGAACGACATTTATTATAGACGACGAGACAAGAGACCAAGACGAACGAAACGACTACATTGTGATTATTGACGAGTGAGAAAAGAGAGAGAGAGAGATCAAGTCTGAACGGCAAGATAAAGGGCCTGGGTAGCTATGGCAAATATGGGCGCGCAAGTAGCTACCCAGGCCAACGGAACAAAAGGAGACAAAAGGTGAGTACGTAAGTGCATGCAGGCCAGCTAGAAAAGGTACGGGAGGAGGTACCTAACATACAACCCCTCCATGAAAAAAATCCCGCGTCCTCGCGGAGAGAAAAAAAGAGAGAAAAAGATTTTAAAAAAATGAACAAGAGGAGAAAACACACACACACACACATACTGCACGCGCGCATGGATCTCACGAAAGTGTGTACTAAAAATGCACTCGTACACATCATTCCTGTACTACTTATTGTGTGTAATAACTATTGGAGTTTGACGAGGAACGTGAATTACTAGTATTTTGCACGGCTAATACAGCCTAGTTACACTTTTGCTAAACATCCAAAAATTAGAGCGTGGCTCACCATGATCGGACCCCTAAGGGCGCGTTCAGACTGGCGTAAAAAACAAGCGGAATGGGAAAGTTGTCAAGGTGAATCGCTCACGTGACGTTCCCGCCAGCGGAAACACGGAAAAGGTTTCCCACCACTCTGCAGGCCAGTGGAATGCAGATTCCGGCGGCACGCGGGAGCACTTTTGATATCCTCTATCGTCTGCATTGATCTGACTGTGTGCATGCTTTTGAGTTTTTTGGAATTTCGACTTCTGCCAGCTCCGTGTTGTTACGTCTTCCATCATGCCGAAGTCTTTATTTGATGCTGCAATGGAGAGAGAGCTCATGGAGCTCTACGTTGTGATCTTTGCGGGATCTGCAGGCAAAACATTGACTGCAAATGAAAAGCACACTTTGATCGCAGAGCGGATGAATGCGAAAGGCAAATCCCTCGGCTGGGCCACACTGAATGCAACAAACATAGACAACAAGCTTGACGGATTGAGGAGGAAGGGGAAGAAGATGTACAAAACGTTCCGGAGTAAGACAAGGACCGGTGCTCCAGTCGAAGATGATTTTGACTTGAAGGTAATTCAATTGAAAGAGATGATAATTATAATAATTATTATTATGAAATGATACTTCACTCAGACCATAATACGATGTGCATTCAACTAATCGAAATCTCTTTGATGTGTAGAGTAATTCCAATCCAACATGCACCATTGCATTGTATCGTTGGGAACTGCAGATACTTTATATGCTGGCTGGAATGGGAGTATCGTATAAAATCACATGCCAACTTGAAATCTCCATTTGCCTGTGCATCTGTGCGTCTCTCTCTCTCTCTCTCTCTCTCTCTCTCTCTCTCTCTCTCTCTCTCTCTCTCTCTCTCTCTCTCTCTCTCTCTCTCTCTCTCTCTCTCTCTTTCTCTCTCTCTCTCTCTCTCTCTCTCTCTCTCTCACCCTCTCTCTCTCTCTCTCCTCCCATTTCCTCCACTGCACAGGCTGCATATGTAATAGGTGTATGTATGCTACGACCTGAATACAGTACTCACTATTTGTATTTCCCGCTCGTTCCCCTTGGCAATGAGCACTCACATAGAAGAGCGCATGCTCCAGTTCTGTTGTAGTCTAGTCTTGAGTTGTCGTTGTCCTGTTCTCCTTGTCTACACTCTTCTCGAATACTTCTATAAATTATCCAATCATATAAAACCCCTGTGTTCCGGTGTGAGGGGGCATCATTAGCCGGGAGCAGCTAACACTGGTGGCAGCGGAAAACGTCCACCACTACATCGCTGGCGGAGTATGTACGCCTTCGGAGATCGCCGACTATGAAGAACCACGAAGGCCCACGCAAGTGAAACCATATCCTCATCCACTCTCGATCTCTTCGTCAATATTTTCCTTTCTGCATTGTGTTTCTTTCTGCTCGTCGTTTTCTTGTTGCATGCATTGTTTACCATGGTTTACAGTCCATAGGTCAAGCATTGGCGCCAACCTGTCTGGCCAAACATTTTCAGAACATTTTCTGTGTCCGTGTTTTGTGCATACTGGCTGCTGTCTAGTGTCTTGTTAGGATATCTGCTAGCTGGGTAGTAGAGTCTAGCTACACTGTGTCCGTAGAGTAGTTGCCTATTTGGAATTGTCTCTGCCAAATTTAGTTGTTTGTCGCTACGCACGATAGGTTACGTAATAGATTTAGAATTAGATCGATAGTTGATCGAGGCGTCGATCGAGTCCACGGGAAATTTTTGCAGATAATTTTTTTCGAAAATTCAAAAATACAAAAACAATTTTTTTTTTCACAATGGGCCGTTCAGCGAAATCCAAGAGACAAGAAAAGCTAGAGCGTAGCTTCGCTGAAGCTGGCTGTGACATGAGCATTGCTGAAGAGCGCGAGAGTTCGCCGGTACAAGGGTTGTCCCATCGTTTTCGTTTGCCGGACACAGACACACCACATGCACGTCCACTGCCGAAGCCAGTCTTGCTTCCTGAGACATTCGGAAATCAGCCAGGCCAAGATTTCACCACGTACATGAGACATTTCGTCCACACATGCGAGCTGAGTGGGTACGACGACGACCAAAAGCTACGGCTACTACCTGCTCGCCTTGTTGGTACAGCTCATGAGATGTTCACCGAAATTCTAACTCACACGCGTGACATAAACTTTTCCGACGCAGTCGAGGCTCTGCATGTCCGTCTTGAGCCGCCCCAGCAAGCATTGATGCACGAGGCCAGTCTTCGCCAGCGAGTGAAGCTGGCGAGTGAAACTCAGCACGGGTATGCCACGGAACTTCGTCGGCTCGCTCGTCGAGCCTACCCAGGACAACAAGGTGCACTGCTTGATTCAATGCTTTTGCAACTTTTTATTGATGGCCAGGCATCGAAGGATTTGCGCTTGGCGTTGGCGTCACCTCGGCCCACTGATTTGGATGCGGCGGTCCAAAAGGCCATCGAGGTAGGTGCTATTTATGCTCGCGAGCAGGCCCGCACCGTACCTCACCAGTACGCACAGCCCGTATTTGCTGCTGCTCCGGAAGTGAAGCCCCGTCATGGTCGTGACCCCTACACAGCAGTCGGTCCACTGAAGTCGGAATCTGAGCGAGACCAGTTGGCTTCGCTTTTGTCGAGTTTTGATTCGCGTCTCTCTGCTTTGGAGGCGAAAATGGAGAGCGTGAGTCTGTATCGCCCCACCCGACCCCAGCAAGACCATGTCCGTTTTGTTGCTCGTGGTGCTGGTGCTGGTGCGCCTAGTCGTGGTCGTGGCCAGAGTTTTGCGAGGCCTGTCCGTGGAGTGTGCCATGGATGTGGTGAAGAGGGCCACTTCATTGCATCTTGCCCGCACGCAAAAAACTAGGTTGGACTGGTGACACGGGGCCGCCGTCAGTCGTCCGAGTGGAGCCCCTCGAGGAGGTATGTGGTGCGATCTCACCCATTATTGTGCACGTTGATGTTTGTCTTTCGTCTTCGTCTTCGTCTCCTGTTGTTGCTCTTGTTGATTCGGGTTCAAGTGTGTCGTTAGTGCATTCTAAATTGTTGCCTAATTTGACAGAGCGACCTCCTCTAGAGTCTGCTCCGCGGTTGTGTGCAGTCAATGGCGCACAACTTCCTGTCGTTGGATCCATGGATCTGTGTATGTCGCTAGGAAATCTGTCTTTCCAGCACACGGTTGTTGTCTCTCCTGGTATTCACTGCGACATGATTCTTGGTTCCGATTTTTTGTTGCAGCATGGTGGTGTATTAGATATTGCTCGTGGTGTTGTGATGTTTGGCGATGTGTCTGTTCCGTTGCATGTTTCTGGTTCTGGGTGTCCTCCGTCACGTACGCCCTATGATCGTATTGTTCCGCGTAATACTTCCTCCTCATGTAATACTCATACTCCTCATTCTGATTCTGATGCATGCTCCGACGATGTACCTGTTTCGTCGTATTCTTCTCGTGTTGCCCTTGACGATTCATTGTCTGCACGGGTTGTTGAACCCATGGCTCAACCTGGCGTTGTCCCGGCGTGTGCGCCCGAAAGTGTGGCCGACCCTGTGGTATACTCATCTCGTGTGGTGTTTGAGATGGAGTTGTCGGTACCTGCAGGGCATGTTGTTTTGGTGCCTTGTGCAGCTGTTGATGTGTGCACGGTTGCGATGGATTGCGTGGCAGATCCATTGGAGTCCTTTATGGCGAAGCATCCAGATGTGGCAGTGACTCCTAGTCTTGTAACTGTTGGCCCTAACCAAACACGTGTGGTTGTGGCTGTTGAAAATCATGCAAATCATCCTATACTCATTCATAAAAATACCAATGTTGCCGAACTTCATCAAATTCCTACAGATTGTGAACATATTGACGACACTGAAGCTATGGTTTCCTCAGTTTCCCCCGACCCGATCCCGCTAACTGAGCAACGCAAGAAAGTCATCGATGAATATACTTCAAGTATCAACGCACAAAATCATCTCTCCACAGAACAGTCTCGCACGCTCACTGAACTACTTCATGATAACCACGATTTATTTATCTTGCATGATGATGACTATGGCTACTGTGACATATTCCCTCATAAAATTAACACAGGACAAAATAACCCTATAAAACAACCTACCAGGCGGATTCCATATCACCGCCGGAAGGCTCTGCAAGATCTACTGAATACGCTGTTAAAGCAAGGCATAATACAAGAATCGATTAGTCCGTGGGCATCACCCATAGTATTGGTGCCAAAGAAGGATGGCTCTCTTCGACTCTGTATCGACTACAGGAAGTTGAACTCTGTCACCGAGCCTGATGCTTACCCGATTCCCCGGGCGGATGACATGATTGATTCCCTGTCTGGCTGTCGGTATTTCACGTCCCTTGACTTAGCGTCAGGGTACTGGCAAATAGCAATGGAAGGAAGCGACAAGGCTAAGACGGCATTTACCACGCCACTGGGCTTGTTTGAGTTTAATGTTCTGCCGATGGGCTGCAGGAATGGCCCAGCGACATTTCAGCGCGTAATGGAAGCAGTCCTGAGTGGCTTATGTAACACACCGGCCCAGCCATTCTGCCGTGTGTTCTTTGATGATGTCCTGAATGCCAGCGAAACACTGTCTGGCCAACTCCAGATTCTGCTGCCCGTGTTCGCGCGAGTTCGGTCCGCTGGACTGCGGTTCAATCTGAAGAAATGCTCCTTCTTCCAGGAGGAGGTCACTTTCTTAGGACACCGCGTGTCAGCGGAGGGCATCTCCCCGAATGAAGCCAAACTCGTCGCGGTCAGGAACTGGAAGACTCCGAAATCTGTCACAGCTGTCCGCGAGTTCCTTGGCTTCGCTGGATATTATCGCCGCTTCATCCGTGGGTTCGCCCAGCGTGCTGCTCCGCTGACTGCTCTGACAGGCAAGAATGCTCGCTTTGCGTGGTCGAAAGCTTGCGAAGCGGCGTTCCAGGCTCTGAAGCGTTCGCTTGCCAGTGCGCCGGTGATGGCGTACCCCCAGTTTGAAGCTTCAGCAGGTGCATTCATTCTGGACACCGATGCGAGCAATGTGTCGATTGGTGCAGTCCTCAGCCAGATCCAGGATGGAACTGAGCGACCAATTGGGTACGGCAGCCGTGTACTGACGAAAGCTGAGCGCAACTACGATGCTAGCGATCGTGAGGCCCTTGCTCTGGTCTATTTTGCGGAGTATTTCAGGCACTACTTGTTGGCACGACCATTTGTTGCCAGGACGGACAATACTGCGTTGACTGCACTCCGGAACCTGAAGGAACCCCGCGGACGGAAAGCACGTTGGCTTGACTGTTTATCCGAATATGAATTCCGGGTCGTCCACCGTCCAGGTCGCCAACATCTGAATGCTGATGGTCTGTCGCGCTTGCTAGCCGAACCTGAAGCACATGTGCACAGTGAGTCTCCGCCACTGGCACCAAAGCCGCCGCAAGATGCTGCCCCGTCTCCTCCGCCGAATCCGCCGCCTCTTGCCCGTGATGTTCCGTTGTCAGCTGATGATGAAATGCCACTTGCTGCTGATGTTCCTCCGGCTGCCGAGATTATTCCTCCGGCCGTTTTTGTTCGTCCTCCTGGTTCCTCTGCCGCTGGACCGTCGTCACCTGATTGTTTCAAGCCTCAAAGTCTTCTTGCTCCGTATGCTGATCCTGCTCTGTCTGAGTGTTTCACCCGATATGATGCTGCCAGTGGCAAGTTTGTTCGTCCGCCTGAAGCCGTTTCCCGTCCTCCCGACTGTCAACCGCCTGCCGTTACTGCTTCTCGTCCTGACCCGATTACGCTGTCCGATGATGATTTTCCGCCGCTACAGCCGCCGTCGTCTGCTCCGGTCCGTACTTCTTCTCCTGTTTCTCGTCGTTCTGGCCGTGTTCGCACTGCACCTGCTCGACTAGCTGACTATGTCCTGGACTGAGTTTATTATTTGGTTTGTTTTCTTTTGTTTGTTTCCTAGGTATTTCGTTCATTCCCGTGGACGTGAATTTTAGCTAGGGGGGCACAGTGTAATAGGTGTATGTATGCTACGACCTGAATACAGTACTCACTATTTGTATTTCCCGCTCGTTCCCCTTGGCAATGAGCACTCACATAGAAGAGCGCATGCTCCAGTTCTGTTGTAGTCTAGTCTTGAGTTGTCGTTGTCCTGTTCTCCTTGTCTACACTCTTCTCGAATACTTCTATAAATTATCCAATCATATAAAACCCCTGTGTTCCGGTGTGAGGGGGCATCATTAGCCGGGAGCAGCTAACACATACAAAGAGTGGGGTAATTTCCAACTGTACCACTCGTTGTTTTTCAAAAACCAGTCGCTCGGTCCTGGAGGGAACAACGAGGACACTGTTTCCGTGAGCCCAGCTACGGACGGACCACCTGCATCCCCAACAGTGGCAACACTATCAGAAGAACCAACCGAGGCATCGACGACCAGTGTTGCTGGTGCCGCATCCGTCGCATCATCTCCCGTGAATCATTCTCGCCGCCGCCGCCGATCGTCGGACTCCGAGTCCGAGGTTGCTTGTCAGCTTGAGCCTGGCCGGAAGCCTGCCCGAAAAACAACCCGCAAGCGGGAGGATCATAATCCATCTATGATAGATGCCGTTCTCGAATCGCAGGAGCGCCAGATACAAGCCGATCAGGAAAGAGCACGGCAGAACGAGGAGTTTCAGGAGCGCATGGAGGCACACCGACAAGAGAATGAGGATCGGCGAGAAAGAGAAAGAAGGGAAGAGGATGATCGGCGTGCCAGGGAGAGACGGGAGGAGGACGACCGACGTGAGCGAGAAAAGCGAGAGTATGATGAAAAGAAGACAAGGGAAGAGAGGGAGTACCAGGAGAAACGAGAAGAGGCCAGAGAAGCGAAAGCCGCCGAAGTGCGGATGGATGAGAAGACATTCAATGCCCAACTTCTCCAAAGCCTGTTGCGGAAGTAAGACGAACTCAATAGCTCCGTCATCTCTCCCGCCCCCCCCCCCAATCTCTTGTCTCGCTCAATGTACAAGTAGCATGTTATGTAGAAATTGATTCCATACATTCCCTCAAGCTCAACCAATTGTGTTCAATTGTGCATATGTACAAGCATGTTTTTTTAGTTTGATTTTCGAAATACGCGGAAGTAGTGCGTCATCTACTTTCAGCATTGGCCGTGATGATTGAATTATCATTCTGCAACTTCACTTTGTTGTGAAAATTAATCATCATGCATGAATGTGAAATTGAAAAAATACAATTGTCTGGGAATTGCATGCAGACAGTGTGCTCGAGGGATGATGCAGCTGTCATTGTGATTGCCTGCTCACTGTTGACTAGCTCAAAGTCATCCTCACACTATCATAAAGTTTGTGCAATGGTGTAGCGGACATCACCTCCACCCATCAGCTCGTGCACTGGCGCTTGTGGAAGCGGTGGACCAACACGGACATAGTTGCCTTCTTCCACGGTCCAAGTGGAATAGTATTCACAATTAGCACGCTGGCACACATTGTGCAGAGCAGCACAAACTAAGCTGACGTCCTTCATGAAGCCAGGGTCTCTGATATAGTTGTCGGTGAGAATGTGCCACCTGCCTTTCAGGAATCCGAATGCATTCTCGATCTTCTGACGCGTAGATGTCAGTGCACGGTTGAATCGTATGTGATGCGGCACTGTTGGCCGATCATAGCACTTGAGAAGCTGCTGTTCTAGGGGGAAAGCACTGTCGCCGATCAGGTACGGCTTGACCGTCACACCATCGAGGTCTTCCGCGTACTCGCTGAGCCACTCTCCTGAAGTAATCAGCCGGCGAAGTGAGCTTTCGCGGTACGTGAACGCGTCGCCAACACATCCAGCTCTGCCAACATCCACAAACGTAAACTGGCAACGGTGGTCACAAACGGCGAGCATAATAATTGCTATAAAGTTCTTATAGCACCAGTAGGTATCACCCCACAGGGCTGGCTTTTTGATGTGGACGAATGTGCCATCAATAGCTCCAGCGCACAGACGCAAGTTTGCCAGGTCTTCAAAGCCAGTCATGACTGTTTGCAGCTCGTTCCCAGAAGGGAACTTGATACATTTCGAGACCAGGGTGGTCTTCACCACTGCGATAGTGTCGTGAACGATTTGGTGGGCAGTAGATGCTCCTATGCAGTACACCTGTGCAAGCTGGTCAAATGTGAGGGCATGGGCCAGCCAATGCAATGTGATGGCAAACCTCTTCTCTGGTGCTACAGGTGAACGCAAATGGGTGACCTGGCATCGAAGGTGTTCTTGGACTTGTCCTAGCACGTACTGAAATGTGCGACAGTCAAACCGGTACGTTCTCAGGTATCTCTCATCCAGATAGTTGTCTGCCTCACCTGGAATGCGATAATTATCTGCCACTCTGTGCCACAGTTGCACTTTCTCCTCCAAAAATCCAGGACGACCTCGATGGATGGACCACCACCGCCTCTCTCTCCTACAAGCTGCCACCTCTTCTGCGGCAAGCAGTGGCAAAAGGACAGATTGCCTCCTCCAACGAGAGCAGCTGCCAGGCATAGGTGGCTGGATGTCACGAGGTAAACATCGCCTCCTTGTGTGCTGGGTTCCACCTGAAGACAATCTACACGACGCTGTTGTCGTTCTAGATCGCAGGCCGACAGGAGTATCTACATGATCACCTCGCCCTTGCAAGACCACCCAAGCACCAAACACTCCGGACATCGTATTCTTTCCATCGACAAGCACAAGGAAAAGCACAATGATCCAGTATCTCAACAGACTGAATTAGTTTATTTTGATGTCCAACTCAACTTGAACTGTGAGTCAAAATCACATTTTTCCAATGTCGATTGATTATGTAAAAAAGCTTGTCAAAGTCTGTAAAAGTATGACATGTACTCGCCATTCCAGCGGGATACACGTGCAGTGTGACTGTGATTCCCGGGATTACGCTGCAGCATTCCGGCGGCTGTTCACGGTAGTCTGAACGCGCCCTAACATGGTTATGTTTTACGAACACACGCGCGCGCACACACCACAAAAAATTCACGAAAATAAATTTGACGAAGAAGCATACAAAAAAAAAGAAAGAGAGAAAGGTAGCTGACCTGCATGGCTTGAACGAGAATAGACGAGGTAAGGTTGGCGTAGGAGAGACGAGGTTGATAGAGACGAGACGAGGTTGGCGTAGGAGAGACGAGACTGACATGGACGAGACGAGGTTGACATAGACGAAACGAATGGCGGTTGAGGACGGCTGGGCATGGGATGATCTCAGGGTCGTGGGTCGATCAATAATCGGGCGCCAATGTTGAGTTCGAAACAGGACGACTGACGACATATCCAGACATTACAACGGGAACAGGTTAGTGGGAACGACATTTATTATAGACGACGAGACAAGAGACCAAGACGAACGAAACGACTACATTGTGATTATTGACGAGTGAGAAAAGAGAGAGAGAGAGATCAAGTCTGAACGGCAAGATAAAGGGCCTGGGTAGCTATGGCAAATATGGGCGCGCAAGTAGCTACCCAGGCCAACGGAACAAAAGGAGACAAAAGGTGAGTACGTAAGTGCATGCAGGCCAGCTAGAAAAGGTACGGGAGGAGGTACCTAACAGTAGCATAGGTGTGTGCACTGTGATACACTGATCAAAATGATGTGTCACATGTGGATATGGTCACGTTACCAACTGAACCTGGATAAGAAGACCACCTGGCCACACCGACCACTTTTTCTCGTCCCTTGAGGGGTCGCCTTAGACAGGTTTCACTGTATCTGGATGGTCGATTTTTCGGATTGCCTGGTCGGGCTGGACAAATACTCATTAGCAGGTTTTTCGAGGTTTTTGCTGATTTTCCCCACTTGGGGCACCATTCAAGCGATGCACGCGACGTATTGAGACAGGTTGGAGTCAAAATGTATAACAATAGTGTCACTGTTTTGAAGTGCGCCTAGTTCCTGTTGTGCTGCCGAAGAGAATGAAAAATGATGAAAACATGTGAGAATATGCATGTTTAGATAGATGTTTGACTGCTCCCATATCCGAATATTCTTCTCATCCGAACTTCCTGGAGACAGCCTGTGCCCCAAGGGGTGCGGATAGTCGGCACACTACCGTATTTCACTTCAAACTTCACTGAGTTCAGCAACACAGGGAGGCTATTATGTGATCACATCATCATCATCAGTTCAGATGGTCTGTATGCGGGAGCAGCTAAGCTGTGGTAGGGCAGCAATGCAGTAGTAATGTAATGCTCTTTCCCTCTTTTTGCCACGCCATGCTTCACGCCCATAACAATAATTAGTGATTCCACTATACTCAGTGCACATAAGAACTTGAAATCTGCTGACTCACTGCTATGACATCCGATTCAAACACATTTAGGAAAGGAGAAGCTCCAAAAGGGGTCATGACATGGATGAGGTGACATACTCTTAACCGTCCAGTTCACGGCTTTGCTCTGATCTGGAAATGTCGATGCCATTAGTACTTTCTGCACCAAGTAATCACTCTGAACGCAAGCCCTGAGAGGGGCATGCAATATCAACAAATACGGCCCACACACATGCACCCTGGTTTGTTCTTGACTGTTCTCATGACAACACGAATGTGACACGTAGTACATCCAGTGCATCTGGGCACTCCTGTGCAGTGGCCCTAGCCGACAACAAAATCTGAAAAGAGAACTAACTAACTTTGGCTCAACGACCCAGGTCATGAACGCGTACAGCACAGTCTAGTGGTGCCGAGATTGTCTACATACCATTGTCTCAAAGTGTCTTTTCCAGTGGCCACTACTGTACAGTCAAGAGCCCCCCCCCCCCCCGCATACACACACATAACACATGCATGCGAGTACATACTCGTATATACTGTACACACTTTTCAAAACTATCCCCACTCTTTGTAAGTTACGTCCCGGTCTTGCTTGTGGCCGCTACATGCACGCAAACTGCTCTACCAAATTAACATTCCTGCTATGGCAGCCAATCAGCACTGTATTCTGAGCCTGTTTCACACCTGTCTGCATACAAGTAGTGTGTACTAAATGTTACCATGCATGTAGTTTTAATAGAGAGGTTAAGCTGCACGTTATTTTTGACGCGACGGAAAGTTCCGCTCGCGTTATTTGGCTTGCATGTTGGAAAAACGCGAGAGAGCTTCCTCTCACATTTAATTTTGGCATTTTACACGAAACGATGACCCAGTTAAAATGTGAAATAGCATGTCACATCAAAACAATGTACACAGCTTTTAAATAACCTCTCTAGTATGCTTAGTAGCTGATTGCTCCCGATGTCTGCTGTTTTAGAATCGTCCATGGAAGCAAGAGAACTATGCTTTCGGCGAGAATCCTGGTGATGACGGAGAGATGTGAATTGGAGACTCAAGTCATGCCATCACAGCAACATCACAAAGAAGCCAGCTGGTCCCACCAATGTTGTTCTGAAGTAAGTGATACATACACTGGTACTAGTAGTCTGGTATGCACTCAAAGTACCAAATGTCCTGCCTTTGAAACAAGTATCAGAATCATTGTCTTATGTACTTAAATGCCGTTTACTCCAGGCCCACGGGTACACACCAGGGCCGGAGGCAGCTTCCGCGGAGTGGTGCGGCCGAAGGGCCATCTTTAAGGGGGTTTGGGGGTCCTCCCCCAGAACATTTTTGGAATTTAGACGGCAAATCCTGCACTCTGGGCGACTCCCTGTACAAAATCATACATCGAAACTTTTTCTCCCCGGTTTTGGACGTTGCGTAAACCGACTTTTTGGTAAGTTTTTTTTTTTTTTTTTTTTTTTTTTTGGTACGGCCATGGCCGTACCGGCCGTACCAGTGGCGCCGGCCCTGCACACACGTGCATGCGCACACACATATTCCGGCATGCGCACAAATATAAAATGGTAACTCTCCCACACATCCGCCTGCATGTACAACGACATACCCATACGGACGATTTCACAAGCAATTGACATTTCGGGGTTGTGGTTGCTATGACTTCTCTTTGAGCAAGAGAGCTTGAAAGCTCAGTGCCGTCGCTATCCTGTTTTTGCCTAGATTACCATGTGTGTTATTCAAACTGATAGATACGTTTTTGCAATACAAAAAGATGTACCCCATAATCGTATTGCAAAGACGTTTCTATCAGTTTTAATAACGCGCATGATAACGTTAATCTAGGCCAAAACAGGATAGCGACGGCACTGAGCTTTCAACTTTCAAGCTCTCTCGTTTCACGTTATGGTGCTAGATTGGATTGGAGCCTGTGGGCACTTGAAAACAAAAAAAAGACTCTTAATCCCAGGCAGGCCCAAACATGCACATTCTACCAAGTGGTCATTTCACGTTATGGTCCTAATTTTGTTTCTTTTCTTTTTTCCACACATAACATGGCATTCAAACCTGCACTATCATCCTGCATGCACCCCCTCCGTACACAGCGCGTACAAACACATTCGAGCAAAAGTTGATCTGAGCTCAACTATTTCGCGTACAGGAAATGAAGTATGAATTGGCCTTTACGTTACGATCCTGCTGTTGAGAGCCCTATTTCAATATGTGGCCAGCTGTCTTTTACGGTACGGTACGAGACATATAAGTGGCAGTGCCAGGCACATCACATGATTCGTGCCGGCCCAATGGAACACACGTACACATTCAAGTGCTGTGGAGCCTGGCTAGCACCAGACGTTTTTGCGTAGCTTCAGGAATATGCTCAACGCAGTTAGTAATCTATAAATCCGCACTATCGCCCTGCATGCACTCCCTCCTTACACTTCGCATACAAATACATTCTAGCAAAAGTTGATCTGAGCTCAACAATTTCGCGTACGGGAAATGAAGTATGAATCGGCCTTTACGTTACAATCCTGCTGTTGACAGCCCTATTTCAATATGTGGCCAGCTGTCTTTTACGATACGATACAAGACATATACGTGACGGTGCCAGGCACATCACATGATTCGTGCCGGTCCTATGGAACACACATACACATTCAAGTGCTGTGGAGCCTGGCTAGCACCAGACACTACTAAAGTAACGTATTTTGCGTAGCTTCAGGAATATGCTCAACGCAGTTAGTAATCTATAAAATAGTATGTGATGATAGACTGGTTACAACGACGCAAGAGAAAATAGTTGCGCCATGATATCATCACATTCAATTGTCAGCGATTCACACTGCCCACCGGGGCAGACGCACAAATTGCCCACCGAGACCTAGCCCGCAGCTGCCCACCTTGGGCCAATCACATGAGCGGCCACAGAGGCCAACATCCAGCCCATTGTGGGCTGAATGATCCTGTCAGCCGTGGGCCGCTAGCATACTCTCACTGCCCACTAAGGGCGCACAAATGTCCAACGCGGCCAGCAACCTGCCCGACGAGGACGTATGAACGGCCGCCGAGGCCAGCAACCTGCCCACCGAGGGCTGAAGCATACTTCCCCACAGGGGATAAAGTGTACAGCCCACCGAGGGCTGAATCATACTGCCTATTCAGCCAATGAACAGCCACCAAGGACAACAACCTGCCAGCCAAAGGCTAAAGCATATCACCCACTGTGGCCGGTCGCCTACTGCCAAATAAGGGCAAACGAACGACCGAGACCAAGAACTCGCCCCGCTGAGGGCTCACACAGCTGCCTGGCATGAGTCATCACACTACACACACATCTACAAGTACAGCATGAGTACATGTATAACTAGGTAGAATGTTTGTCAAGTACTTACATGTACATGAATAAAGGATTTGACCCGGTTCGGGACACAGGCCGTGTCTCGGAAAATGAATATGCGACCACAGAGAGAAAACAGGGCAGCATATGGCCCTGGAAATCAACCGGCAACTCAACGGGCAATATAGCCTAGCAAATAGCAATAGCTTGGATTTCATTGCAGGGAAAATGAAACCGCAAACTCGGAATTCTTAGAACATCAACTACCAACTTCAGTATGATCACGTGCATAGACTGAGGAGACAAGTAAAATATTAGTTCAAAACGCTCAAGTACTCGCACGAGTGCACCGTGCCGATGAGTTCAAAACTATGTACACTATCATTCCACTGTGCCTGGCGAGCAATGTGCAGCACAGAACATACAACAAAGCTAGCGTACAAAGAACCGGCTTGAATCCGGCAAAACCACACGGAGCTGACATCTCGATAACCAGCATCCTGGTGCTTGTGTCCACTGCCTTCTACCTGTTGACACAGCTATTCCGTGTATTCTGCCTCACTGCAACAAGACAAAAGTCGTATAAAGAAGCACACAAATTCAAATCAATGAAAGCAATCGTCTTCATCCCCAATCTGATGGATACCACGGCTCTTCCTAAGATGTGCACAGGGGCGCTGATGTGTCAACCCCCCCCCCCCCCCCGGCTGTGGAGTACTAGTGCATTGTAGTTAGCCAGTTTGTGCTACAGGGCTGAGGGTGGTGTACATTTGCAGGTCACAGTTTTGTTTACGTTCATTACGAGTGCGAAGGATGTTACCGACGGGTGTCTCAGTTTCTTCATTCATTCTGATGAAACCTGGTCAAGTGACCATCCGTGTGTTTCAGCAGCCTCCTGACCTGTTACACCACTATTATTCTTAGACACCAAATCTTAGTCAACTGTGCAAGGATGAACGGCCTGGTTTGCATTAAAGACCACCTGCAGTGTTTGTCCAGGCTTCATCTGTATGCGCATCATACAGTGTTGCTCACTACACAGTCCCTTCAACCATGAATGGAGTACTACAGTTGCATTTGGAAAGTATAGACCTCCGGTTTCTAAAACCTGTTAGGCCAGCAGCATCTATACCACATTAAGCCTGTGACCACTTTGGGCGTGAAATTTCTGAAATAAATCGGGCTTTTCACTCACAGACTGTTCTGTACATGTGGGTAGAGGTCTACCAGAACAATCGCAATCCATGTAATCAACCCATGTGCGACACTCAGTTGACAACCACTCACACACCAACGGAAGCAGACTTTCACCCTCTGACAATGTGTACTCTTGCATGCACCACATACCATATACACTGTTTGTCATACATCACACCATGCTCACGCGTACACTGGACCATGTGAGATATCAGGCATCGGATCAAACCAGACGAGAACCGCATACAACAATGTGCGTAAGTAATAAGCAAGCTGAACTTTCATAACGCACGTGTACTGCACAACTTCGAGTTTTAAAGCTCTACACACTGTAGATGGCATATACTTACAGGAGAGCTGTGCGGATCAGGTTACGATTCTCCGGAGCACTGTCCTCCAACTGTGCACATAACTCATCAATGGTCAGCCCTTGTCTCTCCACAATCAGATAGAGGATGATACAGAATACGCTAGTGACTCCATGTCCACTGCCTGTGATCGTTTCTTGGTGTTTCCCATGGAACACGCGCAAAACGTTTCGATAGTTGTTCTTCAGATTCTTGTCCACCAGTTTGACTGCAGCCTTGCCCAGTTTTCCTGCAGCAATCAACAATAAAATACATGTACTTGATCTGCCGCCAATGCTCCACAGACTCAGTCCTCTGCTTCAGCTACAGATTACCGCAGAATTAACAAAATATCTAGGTTGCAATTGGTGATAGTGGTGTTCGACCTCTGCCCCGTAAACTCTTTCATAACACAAGAGACGGGAGTAGTGTTGAATGACAAGTCCACAAGTTGTATTTTCAAGTAGCCTCATTACAATAGAAGCATTGACCTGATTTTTACTGCTCATCGCAGCATATTAGAAAAGAAATATTTCTTGTGCTTCTTAACGAGCCTTGATGCTGATTTGCTCCATTCGAAGTCAGTCTCTGTGTGTGCCCACTTGGTAAAGGTAAATGGAAAACAAGGAGGAACAAACCTCTTGCATTGTCATCCAGCAATGGTTCAAGAGCAGCTGTGAAGTCCTCCCAATCATCAATGTTTCTGAGATGCTTGCAGCTGCAGAGATTGACCATAGAGGGATGGAGCAATACATAACGTTTAGACAACATCAGGGAGAGGTGGTAGAATGGAGGGGAAGAGAAAAACACCGAACATTATGTTGAAATAATATTATTGTACTTGTACAAACATCCCAGGGCAATCTTCTCCCATCTAATAATTGGATGGGGATATATCCCAGGGCAATCTTCTCCCATCTAATAATTGGATGGGGATATATCCCAGGGCAATCTTCTCCCATCTAATAATTGGATGGGGATATATCCCAGGGCAATCTTCTCCCATCTAATAATTGGATGGGGATATATCATGTAGTGTTGGGTGCTTCTACATTGTTAAATATGTGTGTGCATGTGTGTGTGTGTGTGTGTGTGCATGTGTGTGCGTGCGTGCGTGTGTTTGTGCATGCATACGAGAGGAGGTTAGGGGGGGGGGGGGTGCTTTTCACTTCATCACCCATAACATTTGAACTTCTTTTTTAAAATGAAAAAAGAAAAGGACCAAAGGTTTACTTCTCTAATGCTAGCAGTTCACAAGCATAGAACTAAACCCTATTGAAATAGCTATGTAATGTGTGTAATAACGATGTGATGAATTTGAGTAAAACAAGACTGATAGTGATCGTGGACAGGCATATTGCCTTGAAGTACATGTGTACAGTGTATCAATACTGCATGTACTGACCCTATAGCGCCGAGTGACTTGCTGTCTGTGTCGGTGCCACACGCACCACTGCTACCAGTAGCCATGCCTGCATGCACCCAGGAGAATATGACAACACAGGCCAATCATCACATAATCAACCACAAACATCAACACACATTTGTCACATGGAGGAACCGGAAGGAGCACTCGAAAAGCAGAGACATATTCACTGGCAATGCAATTTTTCACTTCAAGATTATTTCGCTTTTCAGTTGTTTTTGAACTTGCTACTAGCCTACACATGAATGTACTAGCACTGGTAGATTGGTACATTTCAAGATTCTTGGAAATCGAGTTTACAGGCTAACTGTTATCCTGATTCAATGGTGTTAGAATTCCAATTACACTGCATATAGTGTTGTATAGAGTAGTATGCTGTGTACTGGGAATTAGCTGACTGACAGCTGGACAACGGAACAGGCAATGTTTCATGATAACACTACTAAGTTCAGTATTTTGCTGGCAGAAAATAGCAAAAATGCAAACCTCTCTAGAAAACGCCAACATTTCTAGACATACCCCAAAATTGACGCACATTAGCGCTACACTAGTAACTAACGTCTTACAGCAACTTGCATAAGTGCTGAAAGTGAAAGCCTGAAAGCCACAATAACAATATCCATGTTCCACTTTTGCTTGGCCACAAGTTCCCCGAATGACTTTGGGTAGGAGCAAGCAACAGATTTTAGTGAAACTCTTCCACTCTGACTCACTCTCACTACTTGGCCCTGCAATTGACATTCACTCATAATCGTATGGAGTGGTAGCGGCTATCAAACACCCGCAGCTGGGGCCAGCCACACTGATGTTAACTACTTCACGTCACACTGGGACAAAACACGCAGAGAACACCGTGCATTGGTCTACAATTGCACCATTTATCCTTTTGAGTAATGAGAAATTATGTATAGCTTGTTGTGAAAATAACTGCTGCGTCCACAACCGCTTGGTCTTGATTTGGAGACAGAGAACTGCACCAAAATTGGAAGTCAGTATACAGTTTGTTGATTATAGTGTAGTGTAGTCTTGTCAATATTGTCATACCTGTTGTAGATGCAAGTTGTAAGCCAGACATAGTCATAAGCGCTGCAGCGACGGAGTTGTCCGGCTGACCAGCTTGCTGTAAACAAGGGCAAGCACACAAAGACATGACAACGAGTTTCAGTCATATCCCAGCCATGGGAAAATCCACACTGCCACCGGTATAACTAAACGTTTGTGCTGAAATGAATGTTGGATAAAGCATGGGTCGGCGGTTCCAATGGTTTCATGGAAAGGTCATAACTGTTGTGCAGCATGCATGGAAAATGGGAAGTGAGCTATTCACATCCCTGCCTTATCTTGACAACAGAGTGCTAGTGAGCGAGAAGGCGAAGGCTGATTGGTGTTGCGGCCGTTGGCTTTACACGTGGAATCTACTTTTTACAGGCAGATCTTGCTTGTCTTCTTTCATCTGGTTTCCATGCCAACCGAGGAGAAGTTCATTGGATCACACCTTAATCCATGGTCTGCAATGTAGAATGCTTTCAGTTGTCCGTTTCCTGGATATTTCCGTTGGAGGCAAACGTGTGTGCATGTGCTCAGCGCTGTATCACTGTAGCATGGGCCAACAGTGTGAGTGCAACAGCTCGTAAAGAAATAAACTGGTTTACTGCCTGCATGATTACGCTAACTGTACCTCTGTGTTATCCGATACCAATACTGTGATGTAGACTAATGTTTGTGAAATCAAGCTAAATGGGTGTTAACCAGACAAATTCAAACTAAAAATACTACATACCACGTATCGGAACGGAATGCACTTGAAGTACTGCAAAACTGGACCGGCATCCACACTGGGCTGTGACTCCAGTGGACATTGTGGAACTTCTCCATCCACCAGCTCTGCAAAGTGATGGCATGATGTCCGTGGACAGGACTTCTTCTTATGACGTTGACAAGGGCGCTGATTCACAAAACACACGCATCGAACTGCTCGGCTGATGTTGACGTGTCGAAGGCTGAACTTCTTCAGATCCTCCAGCTGCTCCTCTACAAACAGCAGGGCTTCTGAACACATTGCGGGAAGATCAGTGGGACGTGCCGCAGAGTACGAACTTCCAATGTTTGACAGTGCGGATTCCTCAGCTGCAACAGAGATGCGAATGCCATGACTGAAGTACTCCAGTACCAGCCAGTAGATGCCATAACATCTCAGCCGAGCAGCAGACTGGTAGAGAAGTGGTTCTTGGCGTGGCTGATACTTCTGCATGCACCTTACCACGGCACACCAGAACAGTGTCTGTGGTAGGTACTTGCGACTTCCCGTGTACAGGTAGATGGTTGGCGTTGAGTCATCCAATAGCAGGGCGGCATTGTCTTCAGGCATTCGGCTTACCAGGGCTGGGACATAGAACTTGCGTGACTCTTCCTCACGGTCAGGGATCTTCATACTGGTCTTTGTGTTGTACATGAGACCAGATTGCTCCATTAGCTCATACAGATAGTCACGTTGCTCTTCTGTCTTGGTGTACATCGCAGTTTCCTTGCTGTGCTGTTGCCAACGGTGAATGATGAGACGTTCAAGCAAGATACCCTTGCTTTTCAGCAGCTCGTAGAGCTTGCGGAGACGTTTGCCCTGCTCACTCTTTGGTTCTGGGCAGAAGAGCAGTGACGCAATTCTTAGCAGCCATTCCACATCAATGATGACTTTGGTTGACAGAATTCGGTTCTCTGGGTAGTAGAGAATGTGGCCAAGGTGATGTTGGTACTTCAACATTGCTTCCACATCAACAGACTGAGAGTGACTGTTCCCAGCATCACCACCACAAACTGTGTTGGCAAGACGGTAGATCTGCTCAATCGTCAGCCATGGGCATTTGAATTTCTTTGCAACTTCCTTCGTACCGATGGTGAATGGCAGCCAGCGAATGGGTATGGGCTGTTTGAATTGCGGTTCCAATTTCTCAATGAAATCCTGTCGGAGACGGACGATGGTTCCGTCAGGATCTCTGCTTCCAGCAACAGTGTTGTCAACAAACACCACTTCATCAAGATTGAGACCATACGCTCTTTCCTCAGCATTGGTCCAGATGTATTTCTTCATCTTGTCAAGCGATTGTTGGCGAGTTTTGCGCGGAAGTTTGTCAATGTGCGTGCCAATAGCATACACTGGTACGTCTGGGTCATCACCGATAACATGATGGATTGTGTTCAGCCAGCTTTCCATTATGTCAAAGTTGGTGGAACCTTGACTGTTGTCTAGCCGGTACTCTTCACCATCTCTGCAAAGTGTTGGCTCGGCTACTTTCTCCATTTGCTTTGAGGCATCGAAGACAACTGCATAAGCACAGCGCCTTGAAGACAGAACCATATGTTGTAGTGCTGAGAACAATCGCTGTCCTGCAAAATCCCATATGTCCAAGAACACAAGTTCATCCAAGTCCTTGACGTTGTACTCACTCACATCGGTGTACTTGAGATCAGCAATGAACTGATCCACCCGCATTGCTGCATACGATAACTCCTCTTCAAGGCTCAGGATCGGATCAGGTGAATATGGTGAGTCGGGTGTTGCACAGCTGCCCTCTGCTTCATGTATTTCAAGTGCCTTTTCCTCTGACACCAGTGACGGTTGTGAGTTTGGAGCTGTGGCTTGAATAGTGGAAACCACACAATCAGCGGTATCATGGATTGGGCTATTGTTTCCAATCGTACTGTGAGCAGTTGTTGTTTCTGGAGTTGTGTTGGCTTTAGCATCTGGAGATGTATCAGCAGTCACATCCGTTTCATTAGGAACATTGGTACATGAAGCAACTAGCATTTGATCTACACTTGGAGAATCAGCTTTGGCGACTGCAGCATTCACATTGTCACCGGCAGTTTCGTCATGTGTTGTGTCACTAGTTACCACTGCTGTGTGCCCGCTATCCTCAGCCAGACGAACTGTTGTACTGCTACTTGGTGTGGATGGTTGGGACATTCTTTGCTCCAGACTGCTCTCCGCTGCTATGCTTTCCGTCACTGGGAAGGCAGTTTCTTCATTGACTGCATGTTGCTGGACTAGGTGATCCTCAATTGCCTTTCGTTGTACTGCTTTGTTGAGTGATATGAGTACCATTAGCAGGTGTTGCATTTTCTGATCGGCTTCCTTGCGCCAAACAAATTTGCCATCTCTCTGTCCAATGGTACAGACAGCTGTTTGTAGCTCCACACCAATGGTGCTGTCACTTCTCTTTTCAAATGGCTCATCCACAAGTGATCTCTCCACGCTGCTTTTGCCTGAACGGCCCGGACCGCATAGAAGAAGCCTCGCATGTGGGATTATCTGCTGTCCTTCTGACAATGCTAGTTGATAAGCCTGCTCATCCTCTGCGTTCCAGCCTAGGCCAACATTAAGAAAAGAACAAGGTGGAAAACTGATCAGCAAGAAAGATACAGCCCACGTTTCTAATTCTCAGAAGTTTGCCCGATGATTGCACCATGTGCACAAACCTCAGAGTAGTTACGCCAGAGCTATGGTACACTGTTTTTGTACTAAGCTCTGCCCCTGCAGTATTTGAGCACTTGGCGCACAACGGGTGCGTCCCTGGTGTGAGATATAGTGCTGTTCAATGATATCCGATCAAGCGAGTTGATGCAACACTGGATGCTGCGCAGCCATAGTATATGGACCTGCAAATACTGGTGTGTGCAACTGATGCAGGGTGCACACTTGACTCAAGATTGGATTTCATTGAGCAGCACTGTGCTCTGAAATAATTATCTTACTTTTGGCTCAGTACCAGAGTTACTTCTTACTCCCCATAATTATATTGACATAGATGTAGACATAACAGCAAGGGCAGCAGCACACAAATTGCACATTTTAAAATACGCTATAATTAAATTCGGATATACAGTAAAACCTGCCCTAACGAACGTCCTTGGTGCAGCGGAAACTGTCCTGATATCACAGTGGTCCGCTTGATCCATTTATACACGTTTGATCCACAGCACTTCGGTGCACGAAACTGTGTCCGGTCAATTCAGGATTCCGCTTGGTACATGTTCCGGCAAACATAGGTTTTACTATACATATGTTGTAACTCTACTTTCTTCACCTTCTCCCAGTCCAGTCTAGTCCAGTCCCGTGCCATCTCTACACTCAGACAATGGACGACGATAACTATATTTAGAAGACTATATTTGCGACAAGACGACGGAAACGCAACTAGGCATGACAAACTCAATACAAAGACTGCTTTTCACACCACAGCAACACGTGCATGTGCCAACACCACCGTCACGTACACACGACGTACACAAAATAACGTACTACGACACATACGAGGATTGGAAACGTGGCCAAATTTCAGTATAACTTCATTGATGCGGGACCTGTATGATGGAGGCCAGCTCCTCGCGTTTCCTTACAAAGGACTTGAAGTCAGTGGGCATCTGATCATCTGCACTGGTTTGGGTAAATACCCTAAGGTGAAGAAGTATTGTGTTTATGAGAACACAGAATGAGTGATTGTAATCAACACTGGAAAAAGGGAGCTCACCAGCAATTCCACTTTTTGCCGTTTGTTTCTTTGAACTTGTTGCATTCTTCTGTCCAGTCACAATACCTGCAATTAGATTGGAATATACATGAACACAATATCCGACAATGGATGCGTGGAGTTAGTTCTCTTCCGAAGCATAACTATAAATTACGCAATACTTGAGTCTATTGGAAAAAAGTTTCACAGGCTAACTCGTTAATTTTTTATTTGCCATTTTTGCCTCCAGAGCAGCAGCAGCACCACCACCACTTGACCACCCCCGCCACATAATTCGCCTCCAGGTGGTAGTGGTGGTCATGTGGTGGTAGTGGTGCTGGTGGTGGTGATGCCGGTGGTGGTGGTGGTGGTGGTGGCGGCGGCGGTGGCGGCGGTGGTGGTGGTGCTGGTGCTGCTGGTGGTGGTGACGGTGGTGGTGGTGGTAGTGGTGCTGCTGGTGCTGGTGGTGGTTATGTGTTAGCTAGGTAGGAGTGTATTAGGATGAATTTAACCTCTTAATTTGATTACTGGATCCATTTAGCTTGAAATCAACGAAATCTGCACTTATGATATCATCAGTGTATGGCCAGATTTTTCTACCCAGACCGGGCTACGCAACACATGTACTACACCATGAAGATCTTTGACGCACACCCATAATATACAATCAAGAATGCTCTTTAAAAACAGCACTGGACATATGCTCGGCAAGCCTAGTTGCGTTGAGGGAAACATGGAAGTGTGACGTTTTGTGAACACAGTGCACCATGCACGTTCCATCTGCACTTGAAGTCGATGATATAACCTGCTGGTTCTGAAAGACTGTGCAACTTTTCAACCCATCACCCAAA
>NC_088647.1:5587374-5657874 GCF_964019385.1 Sycon ciliatum
AAGTACTGGTTTTTCCTCCGTCTGACAAGGTTTGCTGCCGCCGTTCGAGCACGTTTGTACTGGTGGAATAATGCTATGTTAGCCCGGTCTCGCAGCCATCTTCGGTGCAGCCTGTTCTTTGCCATCGTTAGCTGGTAAGTGTCTCTGTTAAGCCATGGCCTTCTTCTGGAACGCTTCTTAACTGGGGTCATCGGGGCATGATGGTCCAGTACACGCATTATGCTAGCGTGCCAAGTGGACCACATATCGTCGACGCTCGCATGTGGAGGAAAAATGTGAAGGTCTGCTGCAAGCAGGTCAGCGCGGAGAGCTGCTATATCCACTCTGTGCAGCTGCCTAGTGAGGAGCGAACTCGCTGGCTGGCTTACTTCAGTAGCACAGCTGAGTGAAGCACTCACAGCAAAGTGATCGCTGATGTCACATGGTACGATGTTCCAGGATGTTAAGCTGGCATGGTTGACCAAGACTAGATCTAGTATGGTTCCACGCACACATTGGGGCAGAACACGAGTTGGTGCTGTCACAACGTTCTGCAGTCCATAGCTTCCACACATGTCATGCATGTGGCGCAATTGTGGGCCAGGAGAAACTGGGTCAGCATTTACATTGAAGTCGCCCATCATAGTGACCGATCCGGTGTTGTTGGTGGCTGCCTGTAAGACAGTCTCTAGTCTGGGCCAGAACGCAACTGTTTCACTTGGCGGCCGGTACACACACCCTAAGAGATGAGGCGCCCGGGCACCTTTAAGCTCGATCCAGGTGCACTCTACATCATCCGCCGTCAAATCCGGGCGAGGCTTCACGGGGAGGGTCGACCTGAAGTAGATACATGTTCCACCTCCTCTTCCACCGGCACGGTCCTGACGGGCAATACTGAAGTTTGGGATCCGGATTTCTCCATCAGACACTGTGCCATCAAGCCATGTTTCAGCAACACCGACTATGTCCCAGCACTGGTCCGCGATCAGCTGCTCCAGGGCGTCGACTTTGTGCCGAAGGCTACAAATGTTGATAAAGCCAAAGCGTACCCAGGAATTTGCTGGGGCGCCTTGATGGGACCGTGGTGTAAATGGTATGGCATTAGGGTTGAGATGTCTAGTGAAAAGACCCGGAATAGATGGGGCGGCATTAGGATTAGGTTCGAGTCCTGTTGGAGAATTAGGGTCACCCAGTGCTGCCATCATTCTTTATCACTGGTCGGATCTGTGGTGGAATGTTTACCATTGCTGCTGCCAAGATTGTGTTGTGATGCTGCATTCCCCTGATGTTGGTCACGGTCTTTAAACTGCCATGGTCTGGCGTACAGAGGTCTTGGCCAGAAGTTTGGGGAAACAACAAGCAAGAGGGCACTTGCTTCAACCATTAGTCGTGCTGACACCTTTCCATTTTCTGCTCTGTGCATGCTGCAGTCATGCACAGTGGTCTCTGCTCCAGCCTTGGCTGACCTTTGTTTCACGAAAGCTGCTAGACTCTCCTCAGTGCAGGACTCGCTCAGATTCCCAACGTACAACATGGCTTTCTTTGGCCTGGGTGGCTCCGCTGACACCAACTGCCAACTGTCATCTGCAATGACATCCAGGATGGCTTTACTTCTTCCGTCATTGCGCTTGGCCTGCTGGAGCTTGGAGCCTTTACGTGCTGCAGGGTGTGTAGCTTCCTGATCACTGCTTTCAGTGTCGTCAAAGGTCAAAGGTCACAGACGCTACGGTGTGCAGTTGTAGTACTCATACAGTTACTGGGGTCATTGGTGCCCGTAGCTGCACGGCCAGCTTTCCTGGCTGAGCGTCTACGGGATGTCTTGCTCGTACGCTGGCACTGGGCCTGGGGAGAGACACTCGCCGAAACAATGGCGGCTTCTTTCAGTGAAACAACATCCTCACTGAGTGCATTCACTTGCTTCGTCAACAGGTCGATCTTGTTCAGCAGGCGTGTCTCCCGGTCGGCCGACTGTGACACGAGGGAGGACAGTGTTGTGACTAGTTCTACGACAGAAGTCTCAATTCCTGGGAGGGAACTCAACAGTTTGATCTCCGACTCGGTCATCCCGCGAATGGCGGTTTTTCCAGATCGGGACATCTCGGCCCACTAAATGCTACTGCTAGGCTGCTACCTAATGAACTATCTATTACTAATTAACTATCCAGTACCTACCCTTCTCCAGACCGGCCTACTGCCGGCTGGCTACTGCAAAACCTGCGAAAAGAATATAAGCTTCACTAGCACCTTTGATTACACAAGAGTTAATCTAGCCAGAAGCAGTCCATGGTTTGCAGGCATGCATACTTCAAATAGAAAGTATATGAAGTTATGAACCCTGGAACCAACAAAGGTGGCAGGTACAACATTACACCTTCAAGCAGCCGAGCCAGTTGGCAACAGACCCAACACAATCAGGCATAAGTGTACCCACCAAAAGAGCTAGCTGGCACACCTCAGACCTCAGACATGCCCATCGCGGAAGCGATGATAGCGAACAGCTATGTTAGACATAGCAACTTGCTGGCACACACACACACACACACACACACACACACACACACACACACACACACACACACACACATACACACACACACACACACACACACACACACATACATACACACACACACACACACACACACACACACACACACATACATACACACACACACACACACACACACACACACACACACACACACACACACACACACACACTGTGAACACGTCAGGCAGTTCTAATTCTTGGGAGAGCTTCAAACTGAATTTATTACTAACATTGTACAAGGGGCAAATCTTTGTTCTTGTTGTGAACGGAGAAAGAAGACAACTAATGCGCAAGGCGCTTTCGCACAGAGAAGAGAGGAGCAGAAAAAACATTGAGGACGCAGCTTAAAGGTGAGTGCGTACGTCTGGAATAATCTATGCGTACGGAAGTACTGCATAGCATAAATCTGATGACGAGAAAACTGCATCAGTCAGCAAAAACAATAAACTCGCGGCCCAGCTTCGGTGTGGGAGCGCGGAAACAAACTGGGAATGAGAACACAAACTGTGATGTGTAGATTGGCTAGTACGCGTACTCTGAAGACTAGAGAAACTACAGTGCAAATAATCTCATGACGTTGAGCATCATGTCGACGTCGTGACACTCCCCAGCAAGAGGTGCAAAGAAAAGGAAATAATTCGTAACAAAGTGACATGGAAACAAAACACAATAAGTGCACATAACATACGCATGGGTGAAAGAGAGTAGAGCGTCACAGAGAAAAGTGAGAGAAAGAGCAAAGTTCAGATGTGAACTACTGTCTAGTTGTAGTTGATTCGACTAAACAAGTTCATTACTCTGATGATGAGCCAGGCCCGAAAATTTGGTGTTATGTTAATTTTAATTTTGGTTTGAATCGCAGTGAAGAGACCGTTTTTGGAGTTGAGAAGTGAAGTTTAAATGTGTAAGTGGCTGCGTTGGAGTTTGCAGACAATTAGAAAAGTTTAAACAAGTTTGCTGCCAATTAATTGACGAAGCGTCTGACGTTGCTTCTTAGCGGCAGCATGTTGTGGACGTCTACACGGAGCAACAAACTTCCCAGTGGCCGGAGATACTGGCGAAACCGTCGCTTTCTTCATCCTGTTGTCTTGCCCATAGCACCTGCTACCCTCGTCACTCAGCCTGCCCCACCAGTCCAGCGCAGGCAGCAAAGCCGTCAACCCACGTCTAGGCTGAATATTTCGAACACTCATGGCCAAACTTATGATTAGCTGCTTATGCGTATGTCTTTGCCTCTTGTTGAGTTCAGCTATGTTTGTATTTAGTTATTTCTGTCTTCTTTCTAGCTGATTTAGATGCCGGGTCTACCCAGCAGTATGCTTATCAACACATATGGCCACAAGCATAAACAAATTTAGTGCTGAATCTGGTGGCGTAAGGTATGGGGAGAAAGCTAGCGCGGGCCAAGGCGCCAGGAGAGACAACAGGCGAGTGGAAGTGCCAGGAGGGTGGCAGGCAACAGGCAGGTGTGAGCATGAAAGCGCGGACAGAGGCGACGGGGAGGCAGTGTACAGCAGACGGGTGGAGGTGCCAGGAGGAAGGCGGGCAACATGCCAGTGAGATCGCTAGGGGGTCTTCGGATGACGAGCAGGCGTGAAATTTGCGAGGCGGAACTTGTTCTCATGCCTGCATTTCAAGATCGTCTCAGACCGCTTGTTGAGCAGGAGCGTCGTCAGGATGTGGAATTTTTCCGTGGTACACACTAACATAGGTTGCATTTTTTTTTACTCGCATCTGTATGACCGGCTCTTCTCCCGCACCTTCTATGTGATGGTCCACGGCTTTCCTTCATTCTTCAGCTCCCATAAATGTTTAGCGAGCTTAATGCTGTTTTTGTACTTTTCATCACGCATGGAGGTGAGGTGGTTGGCGTGTCGGGCTTTGAAGGGTGTCTCTGAGAGACCGATGTAAATCTTGCTGGTAGATTCGGCAGTGGCCTCATACACTATTTCCTTGGTTTGGCACTCCCCATGCAGCGGACAGGACTCCTTGACTCTGCAGTTGCATGCTTTGGTTTGCTCTGGCTCTCGCAGGTTACTCTTGTTGTCGCTGCTGATTACCGCTCTCATGTTGGGCATGCAGCTGTAGCTCACTTTCAGAGCGTTACGATTGAAACTTTTCCGGAGCTTGGATGTTTTTGGGAAGTGCCTAGAGACAAGGCTCAGGAACCGATCAGCGACGTTTGTACTGACTTTCTTGGAGTAAGGGGGTTAAACCATATAACCTTACGGCTGCAGTTCTTCCTGCCCCTCTGCTCATGTGTCTCGGGCTGAAAGCTCAGCACTTCATTATATCCACTGGCCTTTAATGCGCTCTGGGACACGGGGGGCTGCGTGGTTGAATGCCTCCGCGTCGATTGATATAGTGGAAAGACGCTTGTTGACAGCAGCAGGGATGTTCTTGGTGATCCCAGGCGGGTGGTTGGACTGCTTGCTGATGTAGAGCGGGTTGTAATTCGGTTTTAGGAAGGGTTGAAATTTTCCTGTATCCAGGTTCATCGTTACATCCAAGAAATCCCCCACCTTCAAGTTCGCTTCGATGGTAATTCTTAGGTCGAAGCGCTTGAAGATTTCCATCAGCTTTTTCTGAGGCGGTCTGCAGCCTGTGGGCTGGTGTCCTTGAGAGCGGCTAGTCCATCGTCTCTATAGAGGCCGATAGCTGATGTATCGACATGGCTTGAGAGCTGGTTGAGAAAAAAGGCGCCCACAAGTTCGCACGTCTCGGTGTCATCGTAACTTCCCATTGTTACGTCGTACATGTCGCCCTTGTACTTCGTCCAGGGGGCGGCCATCATGGAAAAGCAGAGATTTTCGGGCGTGAAGGTACATTTCACGTGGCTTGATTGTGGTGAATTGCTCCACGAACGATAAAGCCTGACGGACGAGCTGCTCACCAATTGACAGGCAAAATTCTACCTCGTCAAAGCTTAGAAATGTGTGGCACAGTTTGTCGGGTATCTCTTTAAACCACTCGATCACTGACATGGTGTTCCTCCATAGGTTCACGGACAGTATCTTTCCAAAACACTGTCTTGAAGCAAATGAGTAGAACACCTACCATCACATGCTGCCTTCAAGCTGCCCAAGTGCAATGGTGATCATATGCAGTGAAATCGTTTTATATAGTGGACCATGATATTGTTAGCGCTGAATAAAGATGCGATGCATTTAGAAACAGTTGGTACGGAAAGTCTTTGGTGCTACTGGTCAATGACTCATTGTGAGCAAAGTGTCCAGTGCTACCCAGAGCAGCACTGAATGTTGGCCGAGCACTGACTTTTCTTACTGTATCCTACATGCATGTGCTGAGATGCATGTTGCCATAGTACCAGGGTTTCAATCTACATAATACAACGTCTGGTGTATGGACAGTGCAATCCGAACGGTTGAATACGACAGTGCCAGGTAGCTGTTAGGTAGCCCAGCGTCTGTCATTCACAGTGGTGCTGCATCGTATGCAATTTTACACCTGAGCCATAATGCGCACTTCAGGGGCGTAGCCAGGATTGTGGCTGAGGGGGGTGCTTACTGGAAGTGTGGGCGTGCGCCGGAAGGGCGCGAAAATGGGGGGGGTCCGGGGGCCCTCCCCCGGAAAAATTTTCGATATTGAGTGCCAAATCCTTCATTTTTGCATCTATTTCATTATTTTCCATTCCACCAATGATTCAATAAAAAGTCAGATAATCGTATGAAACGCACAGTACTTTGCTACAGAAGTTGGATGGTAAGAGATTGACAGGGTGTGGTTAGACCCAGAATATAATACAGACAATTGGCACTGGCACTGCTGCTACTGGTATCTGGTCTCTTCGACTTCCCTCGACTAAAATACTTCAAGATCGACATTTTCATAAGAATCCATTCGACTTGCGGATCACAAAACGACGTTGACACTTCTCTTTCACTTCTACCAAGTCTAGCTACACAAAGTGCGAGTCTATATACCGGTAGTTGTACAATGCGCAGTGCATCCGAAAACGACCAAACTCACATTCAAAGGCAAAGATCTACACACAACTATACTACCACGGTAGTACTAGTTCAAATTACAGTACCGGTAGTACTACATTGTACTAAAAATTAATAATTTAGCACTACTGCGCCTGTCACCGGCGAGAACATGACTGCATGTGCAGCCATGCATGCAGTCTCAAGTGCAACCTGCATGCGCTACTAGTACTAGTGTAATACAGTTGGCCGGGCCCCGTCGTGCAGCGCAGCGTCGTGTGGCGTCGATCTTGTCGACGTCGAGTCTCGATCGCGGGCGGGCGTAGATCCACAGCAGTACGAAAATGGTACCTGAAATTTTTGAGGGGGGTGCTTGGGCACCCAAAGCACCCCCCCTGGCTACGCCACTGCACTTCAGTGGCTCGCACTAGTAGATATATAGACACAACATTTTGATCAGGAGGCAATGTGGGAGGAATACTTCTTACCGTGTTGCAGTGCACACTCGGCCCAAGGATGGTTGTCCACAATGTCTTCAGTGTGAAGGTGGTGGAGGCCGGCTTGATGACCACCGCATTCGCACTGCTGAGTCGTAACACTCTCTCCACCAGGGAGTAGTAAAATTCCGGTTTTTTACTACTCCCAGCTGCTCTCCACCCGTGCAGTCTCCAGGCTTTCTGATCCTGCAGGCAAGCATTAGCAGCGAGATACTGATTGGCATTGGGATTGAGTCTGGGCATGCACATCGTCGATCTCAGTAAATCCTACTCCACACCCTAGCAAACCGAATGCCATGATTGTATTTTTTTAGTGTCTGCTACGAAGTTTCCAACTCACTTACCTACAATGGCTATAAATGTAACAAAAGGCACTTGTAGATCTACCGGCAGTCGTCACCGCATGCAGACTTCGGACACGATCGCGCGATCTGTTCACACTCGTGCCGTGACTTTACAGGAGCATTCGTCAGTTGGCGCTGGGCGAGGAAAGGGTAGAACTTCCACTCTGAAAATTCGCACAGAGGACGCTAAAATGTGGCGAACCTAGCAGAATATTTTCATTCAGCCTACGGTGCTCAGCTCAACTCAACTCAGGACAGCTGTGTGGATGTGACCTTATCAGGCTGTGTGGCTTCATTTGAAGCAGTAGACGGTCTGGGTTCTACACAGGAGGTTGGTTTACGTCGCACAGAGCAGAGATAGCTAGATTCATAACTATTCTGAGTACACTGAAACTAACGAAATTACCACAGACTCAGTGTAAAGAGGAACCTGAAATGCTGCATGTGTGTCGCGTCCGCGCCAAGCAAAGGCGTTCCTCAGTTGGACTACCGGTAGTACTAGTAGGATACTCACTGGATAGGTTTCCGCGCGCATGAGATCTTGACAAGAACATGCGCACGCAGTCTACACTACAGCTAGCTAGCTAGCCACCCAAGCAACGGTAAACCATGGTAAACAGCCGAGGCTACCATGGCTACAGGGTTTGTGCTGAAACTGTTTGCATTGCTTGTGCCTGGTGCCTAGTGGTGGCAGTTGTGCTGACTTGGAAGTTGAGGACAGGTTTCAGACTTTTTGCACAAGCTGCAGAGTGCAGGGGAATTTTTTGGTGTGCGTGCTACTGCGGAGGAGGACTACGATTCGCGCGTTTCGGTTCTTGTGCAAAGCAGCCAGGATCTCTGACAAGTGAGACTGACAGCAAGACTGACTCTGTGGAACACGTACACGTAAGTACATGCACATGGTTAGCAGCTACGTGTACATGTACAATGTACTGGATGCACCTACAAACAATAGTCAATACCACGAAATATGAATTCTGGGCCCAAGGGGGGGGGGGGGGGGGGGGCGGGTGCGGCTAACACACCGGATAATTCGGTACACCTAATATCCGATGATGCGGCTCTGTGCAGAAATGCCTGCATTGCCGTCTTGCCAGGATATGTTCCACAGACCACTGAATATATTTGCGAATAACAGTGCTGTGGCTATACAGCCTGCCTAGTCACGGCAAGGTGTTAGATGTACTAAACAAAAACAAGTACAAATACATATATAAGTACCATGATGTACAGGGGAAACACCAGCTGATACTAGTGCATGGCAGAATGGCACAGCCGTGAGGGCATATATCAGAACAGGTATTGCCCACGCCTGAATGCGTTCAAGTGCAGTAGAACGCCGGTTATCCGGATGTCAACTATCCGGATGATCGACTTTCCAGATTGCCTGGTCGGACTGGACAAAAACAAAATTAGTAGGTTTTTCGAGGTTTTTGCTGATTTCCCCACTCGGGGCACCATTCAAGAGATGCACGCGATGTATTGAGACAGGTTGGAGTCAACACGTATAACGATAGTGTCATTTTGAAGAGCTGACATGCGCCTAGTTCCTGGTGTGCTGCCGAAGAGAATGAAAAATGATGAGAACATGTGGGAATATGCATGTTTAGATAGATGTTTGACTGCTCCCATATCCGAATATTCTTCTCATCCGAACCTCCTGGAGACAGCCTGTGCCCCAAGGGGTGCGGATAATCGGCACACTACCGTATGTCACTTCAAACCGTGGCTTCAGCAACACAGGGAGGCTAGTATGTGATCACAACATCATCATCAGTTCAGATGGTCTGTATGCGGGAGCAGCTTAGCTGTGCTGGGGCGGCAATGTACTGGTAAGGTGTCGCTCTTTCCCTCTTTTTGGCACTCCATGCTTCATGCCCATAATAAAAAAAGTGAAGATTCCACTGTACTCAGTGCACGTAAGCAAATCTGCTGACTCACTGCTAGGACATCTGATTCAAACACATCTATGAAAGGAGAAGCTCCAAAAGGGGTCATGGCATGGATGTGGTGACGTACTCTTAGCCGTCCAGTTCACGGCTTTGCTCTGATCTGGAAATGTCCATGCCATTAGTAGTTTCTGCACCAAGTAATCACTCTCAACACAAGCCCGGAGAGGGGCATGTAGTATCAACAAATACAGCCCACACACATGCACCCTGGTTTGTTGTTCGTCGGCGTTGTTCTCATTTCAACAGCAATGTAACATGAAGTACATCCAGTGCAGTACAGTACAGTACACATCCAGTGGTGCATTGTCTACATAGCATTGTCCCAAAGTGCCTTTCCAGTGGCCACCACTGCACAGTCGACAGCCCCCCCACCCCCGGGCCCTGCATACACACACATGCATGTGAATACATACTCGTACATACACGGTCAAACCTCGTTAGGACGAACTTCAAGGGACCGAACACAAGTTTGTTTGTCTTATCGGGAGTTCTTCTTATCCAGATCTGACAAAAAAATTGATATGCATATCATATGGATTGTATTTATGTGAAGGTGCATGCTGTGGCAAATGTAAAACATTTTTTTCATAACATAACCCAGCAACAGGTAACTACAATGTGTAAGGTATTCATGACAGCATTACATCCGCCTTGTAACATGTTTTGTCACTATAAGAAGCCTCGACTATCGGGAAAAACTACAGCCAGCGTACCCACGGGGACGAAAGTTCGTACCACACGCTGATTTTGTTCTAATCATGCTTGAAATTAGTTCGTCTTCATGAAAGTTCGCCGTACAGAGTTCGCCGTAAACGAATAATTTTGACTTGATATGATGTCTGGCCAACCATAGGGTTGGCTCTAGTTCATACTTAGGGAAAGTTCGCCTTATCAGTGTTCGCCCTAACGAAGTTTGACTGTACTGTATGCCGTACACTCTCCCAAAACTATGTAAGTTACGTCTCGGTCTGGCTTGTGGCGCTGCATGCATACAAACTACTCTACAAATTAACTAGTGCTGAGTCGGGTAGCATTTTCTCCGGGTTTCGGGTTCGGGTACTTTTCCACGGGTAGTACGGGTATCCGATCGTGTAATGTTTCCGTGGTAACACCACAATGCACCCCTTCCCGTACACACTGGGTAGACATGCAGAGTATTACAAAAATTTTGTACACGTGCATTGTAGACTACATGTCATTATGACGTCATCTGCGACTTCAGGTTTTCAGGTACTACAATTCTGTACCCGACTACCCGAGGTCCTCACCCGGAGTCACGGGTAGCACTGATACCCGGCTACCCGTGCTGCTGCATACCCCTAAAATAATAATTAACATTCCTGATATGCCATCCAAGCAACACTGTATTCTGAGCCGGTTTCACACCTGTCTGCATAGTGTGTGCTAAATGTTACCGTGCATGTAATTGTAATAGAGAGGTTAAGCTGCACGTTATTTTTGACGCGACGGAAAGTTCCACTCGCGTTATTTGGCTCGCACGTTGGAAACATGTGAGAGAGCCACCTCTCACTTCGAAATTTGGAGTTCCACGCTGATGACCCATTTAATGTGCAATTGCATGTCACATCAAAAAAATGTACACAGCTTTAATAACCTCTCTAATAATGCTTAGTACCTGATTGCTCCCGATGTCTGCTGTTTTAGAATCATCCATGGAAGATAAAGAACCATGCTTTGGGGAAGAATCCTGGTGGTGACGGAGAGATGTGAAGTGGAGACTCAAGTCATACCGTCACAACAACATCACAAAGAAGCCAGCTGGTCCTACCAATGTTGTTCTGAAGTAAGTGATACATTCACTGGTACTAGTAGTCTGGTATGCACTCAAAGTACCAAATGTCCTGCCTTTGAAACAAGTATCTCAATCATTGTCTTTTGTATTTAAATGCCGTTTACTCCAGGCCCACGGGTACACACACGTGCATGTGCACACACATATTCATGCGCACAAACATGCTAATGCTCCTACGCATACGCCTGCATGTACAACGACGTACCCATACGGACGCATTCATAAGCCATTGACATTCTGGGGTTGGGGTTGCCATGACTTATCGTTGAGCGAGAGAGCTTGAAAGCTCAGTGCCGTGGCTATCCTGTTTTTGCCTAGATTACCATGTATGTTGTTCAAACTGATAGAGACGTCTTTGCAATACAAAAAGATGTCCCCCATAATCGTGTTGCAAAGTCATTTCTATCAGTTTGAATAACGCGCATGATAACGTTAAAGGGGAAGTTAAGGCAAAAATTAAAATTTCACCAGTTGTAGTCTTCGGGGTGCTGAGTCGAATGGTCTTGGTCCAAGAAGGCTGAGACGCTCCCTTCCTACTTGAATCCCAATCGAACTCGCGCACTTCCACCGAAACTGGGTGACTGCGCCCTACTAGATGGGGATTTGTATGCAAACTGTCACTAAAAGCGCCATTTCGTTCTTATAAAAGCACGGATGACCGCGATTGGCCCATATGTTGTAGTCTTTTGGACGCTGAGTCGACTGGTTTTGGTCGAAAAGACTGCGATGCAGCGTTCCTCCTTTATTCCCAATCGAACATGGTTGAACAAGTGGTCACGTGCTCCTGGGTGCCCAAATCACCTGGTCACCACGCCAGCAGGCGACAACTTTCACACCAAGGTTCAACTCGAGTGACAGGACTGCACCCAAAAAAGGTCCAACAGGCTAGTAAGTTTTACCCTGCAGGCACGGTGACCAGGTGACTGGTGTACGCAGGAGCACGTGACCGCTTGTTCAACCATGTTCGATTGGGAATAAAGGAGGAACGCTGCATCGCAGCCTTTTCGGACCAAAACCAGTCGACTCAGCGAGTTCGATTGGGATTCAAGTAGGAAGGGAGCGTCTCAGCTTTCTCGGACCAAGACCATTCGACTCAGCACCCCGAAGACTACAACTGGTGAAATTCTAATTTTTGCCTTACCTTCCCCTTTAATCTAGGCCAAAACAGGATAGCGACAGCACTGAGCTTTCAACTTTCAAGCTCTCTCGTTTCACGTTATGGTGTTAGATTGGATTGGAGCCTGTGGGCACTTGAAAACCAAAAAAAGACTCTTAATCCCAGGCAGGCCCAGACATGCACATTCCACCAAGTGGTCATTTCACGTTATGGTCCTAATTTTGTTTCTTTTCTTTTTTCCACACATAACAATGCATTCGAATCCGCACTATCGCCCTGCATGCACTCCTCCATACACTTCTCATACAAATACATTCTAGCAAAAGTTGATCTGAGCTCAACTATTTCACGTACGGGAAATGAAGTATGAATCGGCCTTTACGTTACGATCCTGCTGTTGAGAGCCCTATTTCAATATGTGGCCAGCTGTCTTTTACGGTACGGTACGAGACATATACGTGACAGTGCCAGGCACATCACATGATTCGTGCCGGCCCTATGGAACACACATACACATTCAAGTGCTGTGGAGCCTGGCTAGCACCAGACACTACTAAAGTAACGTCTTTTGCGTAGCTTCAGGAATATGCTCAACGCAGTTAGTAATCTATAAAATAGTATGTGATGATAGGCTGGTTACACTGTGACGACGCGAGAGAAAACAGTTGCGCTATGATATCATCACATCCAATTGTCAGCGATTCACACTGCCCACCAGGGCAGACGCACAAATTGCCCACTGAGAGCTAGCCCGCAGCTGTCCACCTTGGGCCAATCACATGAGCGGCCACAGAGGCCAACATCCAGCCCATTGTGGGCTGAGTGATCCTGCCAACCGTGGGCCGCTAGCATACTCTCACTGCCCACTAAGGGCGCACAAATGTCCAACGCGGCCAGCAACCTGCCCGAGGAGGGCGTATGAACGGCTGCCGAGGCCAGCAACCTGCCCACCGAGGGCTGAAGCAAACTTCCCCACAAGGGATAAAGTGTACAGCTCTCCGAGGGCTGAATCATACTGCCTATTCAGCCAATGAACAGCTCCCAAGGACAACAACCTGCCAGCCAAAGGCTAAAGCATATTACCCACTGTGGCCGGTCGCCTACTGCCAAGTGAGGGCAAACAAACGACCACCGAGGCCAAGAACTCGCCCCGCTTAGGGCTCACACAGCTGCCTGGCATGAGGCGTCACACTACACACACATATACAAGTACAGCATGAGTACATGTATAACTATGTAGAATGTTTGTCAAGTACTTACATGTACATGAATAAAGGATTTGACCCGGTTCGGGGATCAGGCCGTGTCTCGGAAAATGAATAGGCGACGACAGAAAGAAAACAGGGCAGCATATGACCCTGGAAATCAACCGGCAACTCAACGGGCAATATAGCCTAGCAAATAGCTTGGATTTGATTGCAGGGAAAATGCAACAGCAAACTCGGAATTCTTAGAACATCAACTACCAACTTCAGTATGATCACGTGCATAGACTGAGGAGACAAGTAAAATATTAGTTCAAAACGCTCAAGTACTCGCACGAGTGTACCGTGCCGATGAGTTCAAAACTATGTACACTATCATTCCACTGTGCCTGGGGAGCAATGTGCAGCACAGAACATGCAACAAAGCCAGCGTACAAAGAGCCCGCTTGAATCCGGCAAAACCACACGGAGCTGACATCTCGATAACCAGCATCCTGGTGCTTGTGTCCACTGCCTTCTACCTGTCAACACAGCTATTCCGTGTATTCTGCCTCACTGCAACAAGACAAAAGTCGTATAGGGAAGCACACAAATTCAAATCAATCAAAGCAATCGTCTTCATCCCCAATCTGATGGATACCACGGCTCTTCCTGAGATGTGCACAGAGGCGCTGCTGTTTGTAGAGGAGCAGCAGCAAGATCTGAATGAATTCAGTCCCCCCCCCCCCCCCCACTGTGAGGTACATTGTAGTTACCGGTATCCAGTTTGTGCTACAGGGCTGAGGGTGGTGTACATTTGCAGGTCACAGTTTTGTTTACGTTCATTACGAGTGCGAAGGCTGTTACAGACGGGTGTCTCAGTTTCTTCATTCATTCTGATGAAACCTGGTCAAGTGACTATCTTTGGGTTTCAGCAGCCTCCTGACCTGTTACACCACTATTATTCTTAGACACCAAATCTTAGTCAACTGTGCATGGATGAACGGCCTGGTTTGAATTAGAGACCACCTGCAGTGTTGGTCCAGGCTTCATCTGTATGCGCATCATACAGTGTTGCTCACTGCACAGTCCCTTCAACCATGAATGGGGTACTGCAGTTACGTTTGGAAAGTATAGACCTGTGGTTTCTAAAAACTGTTAGGCCAGCAGCATCTGTACCACATTAAGCCTGTGACCACTTTGGGCCTGAAATTTCTGAAATAAATCGGGCTTTTCACTCACAGACAGTTCTGTACATGTGGTAAGAGGTCTACCAGAACAATCACAATCCACGTAATCAACGCATGCGCGACACTCAGTTGACAACCACTCACACACACCAACGGAAGCAGGGATTCTCATCCTCTGACAATGTGTACTCTTGCATGCACTACATACCATATACACTGTTTGTCATACATCACACCATGCTCACGCGTACACTGGACCATGTGAGATATCAGGCATCAGACCAAACCAGGTGAGAACCACATATGACAATGTGTCCAAATGATAAGCGAGCTGAACTTTCATAACACATGTGTACCACACAACATGAAGTTTTCAAGCTCTACGCACTGAAGATGGATACTTACAGGAGAGCTGTGCGGATCAGGTTGCGATTCTCCGGAGCACTGTCCTCCAACTGTGCACACAACTCATCAATGGTCAGCTCTTGTTTCTTCTTAATCAGATAGAGGATGATACAGAATACGCTAGTGACTCCATGTCCACTGCCAGTGATCGTTCTTTGGTTCATTTCATGGAACTGATCAAGGACATTTCGATAGTTATTCTTCAGATTCTTGTCCACCAGTTTGACTGCAACCTTGCCCAGCTTTCCTGCAGCAATCAACGATAAAATACTCGACCCGTCATCAATGCTCCACAGACTCGGTCCTAAAAGATAATTATTTCTACACGGTCAGTGGTGACAGTGAGGACACCCTTCGACCCCTCCCCTCCAGGAAATGTTCCACATCCTTAGTAAACCTCACTCCAAGGAACACTTGCTCACGATGCAAATGCAAGAAAAAGTGTTGAGTGGGGAGTCCATAACTTGTGCCCCCCCCCCCCCCCCCCGGAATAGGATCATTGACTCTTGATTTTTACTGCTCGTTGCGCCAGAGGCTGAAATATTGGTTTTTACTTGTTCTTTCCAATATGCCCTGTTGAACCTGGTTCATGCATGCCCTATTTGAAGTCAGTCTCTCTGAACCCGTCTGGTAGAGGTCAAGCACAAACAAACTACGGATGAACAAACCTCTTGCATTGTCATCCAGCAATGGTTCAAGAGCAGCTGTGAAGTCCTCCCAATCATCAATGTTTCCAAGATGCTTGCAGCTGCAGAGGTTGACCATAGAGGGATGGAACAATACGTAAAGTAGAGACGAGAAACGACAGGGAGAGGTGGTAGTATAGAGGGGAAGAGAAACAACAGGGAGAGGTGGTAGTATAGAGGGGAAGAGAAACAACAGGGAGAGGAGGTAGTATGGAGGGGAAAAGAAACAACAGGGAGAGGTGGTAGTATGGAGGGGAAGAGAAAACACGGAAGAACACTGAAGAGAATGTGAAAGCAATTATCCCAGGGCAATCTTCTCCCAACTATATTTACTAAAACAAAAGAAGTTATGCAGCACGGTATTGGATGTTTCTACAGGGTAAAAACTGTGTGAGTGTTTGTGTGTGTGTGTGTGTGTGTGTGTGTGTGTGTGTGTGTGTGTGTGTGTGTGTGTGTGTGTGTGCGTGTGCGTGTGCGTGTGTGTGTGTGTGCTGGCCAGAAGAAAGCCACTTCAATCAGCTGTATGGTGTAGACCAGGCTAAAATCGGTGGCTGTCAATTCATCAGCCTTGCAACCTGTTGAATGGTGTAATCCCAGCACAAGTTGCCATGTTTAACATAGAAGTTTTGGGTGCTTCTACAGTGTAAAAACTGTATGTGTGTGTGGTGTGTGTGTGCACGCGCGCGCGCACGTGTCCGTACACATTTCTCTCCTCAAGACTAAGTGCACGACTTATACACAGTAGACAGTCAAAGGCGATTCACACGATGCGCATTCTCACGTTTGAGAGCCTGTTACCATGGAAATTTGCCTGCAAACAGCCAGATTTGCCTGCAAGAATCCAAATATGCATGCGAGCTCTTTGCTCGTAAACACTCTTTATCCAGGAACCAAAAACTCCTGAAAGTTACACGCAGCGGTGAAAGCGCGGGGAAGCACATGTGGCAAATTCTCTTTTGTAAACTTCACGCCTAGACAATGGTACTTTAGTACACATCGTGTACGACTCCCTGGTCGCACATCGAAATCCTCACCCATCCCCATTGTCACCAACGTCCTTGCAGGTACTACTTGTGCAAACTCCGAATTGCCCAATGTGGATCAAACGCTTGGGTTTGTCTATCATACTGGTCAGATCCTGTGCAGATTCTCCTGTCATGTGAATCGCCTTTAACTACATGTACTTGCACTGTGTGAGTATTGTACTTGCACTACCTGTCCTGTTCTGTCGAGCCACTGCCACAAGGGTCACGTTGGCCCCAGAGGGACAACGGAGAGAGAACAGGAGAACGCCGTCCCACGGCGTCCGGGACACAAACAACGAGAGGTCGCCAGGATTCAGGTCACCTACGACTGTCACCACGAGACTTACGTATGACCGGGGGAGAACCTGAGCAGCGGTGTCTATTCCTGCCCTGGACCGAACGGAAGCAGCGGCCGCAGGACGCACAGTGCACGCCACAATACGGCTCCACTGCGGCTGGGGACCGAGCCACACATTTGTAACGGGCAAAGCCACCACGGCTCAAGAACCAACGGCCGCAGCGATCACACGGACATGCTCCGCGCTGTTCATTCACCGGCTTTGCGCGCTCTGCAGTGCACTTGTGCCTGGCACGATCCTGGGGGCGCGAGAAAGACCTCTTGCAGACAGAGCAGTTGACAGCAGCAGCAGCCGCATCCCTAAGGATGCTGTGCGAAGAAGATGCATCAGCGTCTTTCGAGGTGTATGCTGACCTCCATCCGGCGCGAGACTCCCGTGCAGTTGCATACCAGCTACCATATACATCACAGGACTTGAGGTCGGACACTGCACAGTCCTTCCAGTGGCGCCGAGGACCAGGGGCCGGGCGACAAGCAAGCATGGTACCGAAAAGGACCTACCGCGGCATCCTCTCCGACTCCATACGGACCACACTGCCCAACCACTCTAACCGGCGGTTCGCAACCTTCATATTGAGAGGCTTGGGATCACCCCACAGTTCCAACATTTGTACGTTGGAAATGTGATCCCCCCAGCACTGTGAACGTGATACGCCAAGAATCGACCTCACACATCTCATGTGAAACACTTGCACTACACAAACATATGCATATGCACTACAATACTCAACCAGAGTAAACTCACCCGATAGTGGAACGGGATGCACTTGAAGTACTGCAAAACTGGACCGGCATCCACACTGGGCTGTGACTCCAGAGGACATTGTGGAACTTCTCCATCCACCAGCTCTGCAAAGTGATGGCATGATGTCCGTGGACAGGACTTCTTCTTATGACGTTGACAAGGACGTTGGTTGATGGGACACTTGCACCGCACTGCTCGGCTAGTACTGACATGCCGAAGACTGAATTTCTTCAGATCTTCTAGCTGCTCCTCCACATACAGCAGTGCCTCCGTACACATCTCAGGAAGATCAGCTGGATGAGCTTCTGATCCCAACCTTCCAATGGTAGAGATAGACGAGTCTTCAGCAGATATGGAGATTCGAATGCCGTGGTTGAAGTACTCCAGAACAAGCCAATAGTGTCCATAACATCTCAGCCGAGCAGCAGACTGGTAGAGAAGTGGCTCATGACGTGGTCGATACTTCTGCATGCACCTTACCACGGCACACCAGAACAGTGTCTGTGGCAAGTAGTTGCAACTTCCTGTGTACAGGTAGATGGTTGGTGCAGACTCCTCCAATAGCAAAGCAGCGCTGTCTTCAGGCATCCGGCTTACAAGGGCTGGGACGTAGAACTTGCGTGACTCTTCCTCTCGGTCAGGGATCTTCATACTGGTCTTTGTGTTGTACATGAGACCAGATTGCTCCATCAGCTCATACAGATAGTCACGTTGCTCTTCTGTCTTGGTGTACATTGCAGTTTGCTTGCTGTGTTGTTGCCAGCGGTGAATAATCAGACGCTCCAGCAAGACTCCCTTGCTTGTCAGCAGATCGTAGAGCTTGCGAAGACGTTTGCCCTGCTCAATCTTCGGCTCGGGACAAAAGAGTAGTGATGCGATTCTCAGCAGCCATTCCACATCGATGACTTTGGATGACAGGATTCGGTTCTCTGGGTAGTAGAGAATATGGCCAAGGTGATGTTGGTACTTCAACATGGCCTCCACATCAACAGACTGAGAGTGACTGTTCCCAGCATCACCACCACACACCGTGCTAGCAAGGCGGTAGATTTGCTCAATTGTTAGCCATGGGCATTTGAATTTCTTTGCTACTTCCTTTGTACCAATGGTGAATGGCAGCCAGCGAATGGGGATGGGCTGTTTGAACTGCGGTTCCAATTTCTCAATGAAATCCTGTCGTAGACGAATGATGGTTTCATCTGGATCCCTGCTGCCAGCAACAGTGTTGTCAACAAACACTACATCATCAAGATTGAAACCATACGCTCTTTCCTCAGCATTGGTGCAGATGTATTTCTTCATCTTGTCAAGCGATTGCTGGCGAGTTTTGCGCGGAAGCTTGTCGATGTGCGTGCCAATAGCGTAAACTGGTACGTCTGGGTCATCACCGATAACATGATGAATTGTGTTCAACCAGCTTTCCATGATGTCAAAGTTGGTGGAACCTTGACTGTTGTCTAGCCGGTACTCTTCACCATCTCTGCAAAGTGTTGGCTCGGCTACTTTTTCCATCGGCTTGGAGGCATCGAAGACGACTGCATAAGCACAGCGCCTTGAAGACAGAACCATATGTTGAAGTGCTGAGAACAAGCGCTGTCCTGCAAAGTCCCATATGTCCAAGAACACCAGTTCACGCAAGTCCTTGATGTTGTACTCACTGACGTCGGTATACTTGAGATCAGCAATGAACTGATCAACCCGCATTGCTGCATATGATAACTCCTCTTCAAGCCTCTTTGGATCGGGTGACGAATATGGTGATTCGGGTGTTGGACAGCTGCTCTCTGCTTCATGTATTTCAAGTGCCTTTTCTCTGACGTCAGTGGTGTTGGATCTGACGTTGTGGCTTGAATAGTGGAAACGTCTCCAGTAGCAGAAACAGGGATAGATGTATCATTTCCAATGGCAACTGTCGTTGTTTCCGGAGTCGCGTAAGCTTTAGCATCTGGAGATGTATCCGCAATCACACCAGCTTCATTAGGAATATTGGTAGTTGAAGCAACTTTCGCCTTATCCACACTTGGAGAATCGGCTGTGATGGCTGTAGCTGCCTTCACATTGCCACCAGCAGTTGCATCATGCCTTGTGTCGTTAGTTACCATTCCTGTACACCCGTTATCCTCAACCAAATGAACATCTGTTGTACTGCTACTTGGTGCGGATGGCTGAATGGTTATTTGCTGCAGGCCATCCTCCGCCGCTGGGCTCTCTATCATAGGCAAGGCACTTTGTTCAGTGACTGCATGTGGCCGGGCTAGGCGCTCTTCAGTTGTCTTTCCTTCTACTGCTTTGTTGAGTGATATTAGCAACATTAGCAGATGTTGCATTTTCTGATCGGCTTCCTTGCGCCAAACAAATGTGCCGCCTCTCTGTCCAATAGTGCAGACAGCTGTTTGTAGCTCCACACCGATGGTGCTGTCGCTTTTCTTTTCGAATGGCTCATCCACAAGTGATCTCTCCACGCTGCTTTTGCCTGAACGGCCAGGCCCGCATAGAAGAAGCCTCGCATGAGGGATTATTTGCTGTCCTTCTGACAAAGCCAGTTGATAAGCCTGTTCATCCTCTGCGTTCCAACCTAGGCCAACATTGTATTAAAACAGAACAAGGTGGGAACAACCCAATCAGCGACAACAACACACCTCAGTTCATCAGCCGCTCAACATTTATTGTCATCACCATGACACGGTTGTGAGAAGGTGCTTGCTGTCGACGAGGTTGGTGATGTCCCGTCTCGGCCATGGTTACAGTTCATTCAGAAAAAAATGAACTTCTAGCTTTTGGCCATAAATGGGTCAAACGTTGAGTTTTTTTAGAACTTTTTTCTGCAATCCCATATGGAATCCTCTTCCAATTATGTTTCTGAAGTTTTTTTGTCCAAAAAGCAAGCCATAGCAAGAATAGGATTTCGGCCAGGTTTTGCCCCAAAAGCACTGAATTGGGAAAAACCATCAAAATCCAGGCCGTTTGACCCCGCCTGCAACAGTGCATTCTGCGGTTCGAACCCCAGTTCAGGCACCCTTTTTGGACCCTTTTTCAAATTTCAAAGTTCGCAGCACTGCACTGTGTACGATGAAATCACGAAAAATCGCCAAATACGGGAGCTCGCCAGAGCCAGGACCCATCTTTTTATGAATGGACTGTAGGCCTTCACCACCTCAGAACACCCCGCTGTCAACCAATCACCATTGTTATCTATCAAACAAGGGTTACATAATGCTATATACAGTGCGAGTACATGCGTGTAGCTAGCTGACCGCCCTAGCTCTGGGCGGACTCGGGTGCGCAAGTCGCATCAAGGACCTGGGTGCATGGATTAGTGGTCACGGCTGAACTATGGTTGGGGAAATTTAGGGGCTTTGTTCGAACCCCCCCCCCCCTGATACAGTCAGGAAGTTGGCTAACACCCTCTCTCTTTGTATTGGCCGGTGTTCTCACTGTGCTATGAGATGCTGTAATAAATAAATAAATAAGTGCAACAACTAGGCACAAACCCGACAGGGTATGAGGACTCGTACTGAGACATTCGACGACTTGAAACCTAGCTCCAACACATCGCCGAAGCGCTAAACCAACAGCCTTCCAACTCGGAAGATTCTCGGTCAAGGAGAGACCGAAGAGGGGAAGATAAGCGTGGCAAGAATGAGTACTTGCCAAGTTCCACAGAAACAAGGTCTCTCCTTAACCTAGAAGTTAGAACCTTCCGAGTTGGAAGGCTGTTGGTAAGCGCTTCGGAGATGTGTTGTAGCTAGGTGTCAGGTTATCGAATTTCTCACTCAGTACTCTGTCAGTTGTGCGCCTAGTTGTTGCGCTTCCTGACCTTTCTACATTTTGTTATTGGCTCAACATCCGATTTTCAAATTTTATGAATGTGATCAATACTGGAAACCGAAACTCACCTGCAATTCCGCTTTTCTTTGTTTCCTTCTTTGAAGTCGTTGTATTCTTCTGTCCAGTCACACTACCTGAAATGGCATTGGAATATAGACGTATTCGACAATGCATGTATGGAGTAAAGTTCATTTCAAAAGCATTGCATTGGTATTCACAATCTGCAGATGCTCTGAATTAAAAATTCTTTAATGCGATTATTGTAATGTTGAAAAAAAATTCAACATCACAATATAGAATTTTTAATGCAACGCATGCGCAGATTGTGAATAGCAATTGAATAGAGCGGTTGTCAGTAGACAAACCCCCTATTCTTATCTCTCTTTTTTTGGTACAGAGGCAATAGTCTTAGGTTCTGCGAAAGTGCTCAATACCTGATTCAGGCAGCGCGGTGTACACAAAGGCACACAATGAAAACCTTGGCAAATTCCGCTGTGACTCATTTTTTGTTAGTATTCTTACTCCTTCAATCCCAAACAACCAGAGCCCTGAATCAGCTGATGCACAGAAACTAAACCCGCCAAGTCCGTTTCAAGCGCGCTCGGTAAACGGCACATGCTAGATGCATGGCATACATGTAACACAATGTACTACTATCATGAATGTCTGGGGTGGCCAATGAATGCATGTGTTAGTTCCTGGCTAAACGCAGTCCCCTCGCACTCGTAGAACACAGGGTTTTATAGTATTGAATATGAAAGAAGTAACTTAGACAAGAGAGTAGACAAGAGTGAGAAGACTGGAGAACCACTGAAGGATGCGCTCTTCTGTACTTGATGGGATCTCATTGCTGTGGTTAAGGAGCGGGAAATACGAATAGTGAGTATTGTACTTCGAAGTACTGTCTTAGGATAAAATACACTTGTTACAATTTTTCACTGCAACCGTGACAACCTATTTCAGACTTGTACACTCTGCTACGGATGCTTACTGAGAGCCTTAGCGCTGGCATGTTAGCTAGGTAGGATTATGATGTACATGTATGCATGCCCAGGTTTTCTACCCAGAGCAGGTAACGGGAATCATGTAAGTGTGACATCCTGAGAGCTCAGGTCACCGTGCACATTCCATCTACAAAATTGATGCTGTAACCTGCAGAGTATGAACGACTGTCAACTAAGCAACTTTTCTCGTCAACCCACCATCCAACGTCAGGCAGGATGGCAACAGTGCCCGCGCACAATTCTAAAGCTGCACATACAATTTTTTTTGTTAGACCACCGAATATCCCACTAGTAACGAAGCTTTGACTGAACCTCCGGCACATGTATATCCATTTCATTCCGAGAAAAAGCATAGTCTAATAGCTGGCACTGATGCTCTAATTCGGTTGTGTACATGGGTACCAACACTGGTACTAACCTGATGGAAGCTGAGAATTGACACAGACCGCAATGTAGAGGTCACGTGTAGAGTGTGTTCCAATACCGGTAAGGCGGGCAGTATCTCTGAAATGCTGCGGAATGAAGTCGGCTAGTTCTGAACTCCAAGTAATCAGATTCATGAACAGTGCACACTGTGCATGGCCACTAGATAACACATCGTCTACCATTGCCTTTATTGCTGATCTTGCTGGAAAGCAATCATCCGATGTACACTCTGCTATTGCTGATGATACTGTTGCCATTGTCCTAGCATTAATTCCATTGTATGATTGCAGCATTGATACCTCAATCATTAATGTAAATGGCGATGCTTTTGACAGAGAATGGCAAATGATGTCCACATTGTTCTTGAGTGCTTCGCGAAAGAACTCTGCACAGGAAGGTTACGAATGCATAACATTGAAAATGAAAAATCTCTTCGTTAAAATCCTGACCCACAAATAATTAGCTGGGAGCAGTACTCTAAGACAGATGGTCAGTGTCCAGATGTGATACTTTGTACAGGCTATTAGGCAAAGAGTACGGGTTTCCAAGAACAGCTAAGGATATCGCAATCCCAAACTTGGATTTACAATCCAACTGCCTTTGTCCTACTTTGTGGGCTCAGCATAACTATGCAATTATTCCCGTAGCTATGCAAAAGACGTTACTTCAGTAACGTCTGGCGCTAGCCAGGGTCCACACAGCTTTAATTCCGTGTGTTTGTGTGTTTGTGCCGTTGGAATGCCTGGCGCTATCCCGTACCTGTCCCGTACCTTACCATCAAAGACAGCTGGCCGCAATATTCAAATAGGGCTTTCAAATGCAAGATCATAACATGAAGCAACTTGGAAGAATGAGTATGTATGCGGAGTGTATCGGGGGAATGCATGCAGGGCGATAGTGCGGGTTCGAATCCCAGGTTATGTCTTGAAAAAAAAAGAGAAATGAAAAATTTATAACATCCCTATGCTTTTTTGCCTAGGTCATCAAGGTGGTAGATGGTGTCGTATTACCCTTGAATGCAAAGAGAAAGTTTATTTCTTTCGCTCAGGGCACTACGCTATGCTTTTTTTGTCTAGCTCATCATGCATGTTATTTGTACAGATGGAAACTTTTTGCAATACAATGATGTAGCCGATCAGTTCGTTGTGGTACGGTTGGGCATTGAAGCTAATATGGTTGACGTAAAACACTATAGCCAATCAATGGAAAAAAACATTTCAAACCAGGTCTAATAACATACATGATGAGCTAGGCAAAAAAGCATAGCGTAGGGCCCTGAGCTTCCAAGCTCTCTCGTCAGCCATTAAGCTGTGGCGATTGAAACTATTTAAGCCATGGACACTAGTCACAAGAGTGTAAGAGTCTCTCAACTGCTAACCTACTCAACACACCTATCGGATTGTCCATCCGGTGAAGCAAAAAGAGAAGGGAAAAAGAATCCCGGCATTTTGTTGGTCATAGATCTCACAGTGTACATGTAAGTCTACCCACTGTTGAAATTTGTAATTCTGCAAATGATGAGATAAGTATAACAACTGTCGAAGAGCCTTACCACAAGGAGCAGTATCTTGTTTTGCCGCCTCTAAGGCCTTCCAGATACTGGATAACATTGATGAAATTTGATTCTTATCTGTTCCACATCGGGATAAGGTATCAAGAAACTTTGCAGCACCTTTGTTGCCACTTGACAGTAACCAGGGTAATATGAATGTGCAAGTCCAAACGCCTGTAGAATCCTGTCTAAAAACGGTGAGGGCTGGAGGAAGATTATCAACACCTGCCAGCAGATCTCTTACTGCCCAGTGTGGTAGTCTGACATTGTTGCACAAGTCTGACCAAACCGGTCTGGCAACATAATACCAGAAATCGACCGGCATGTCACCGGCAGTGCTAGTGTTACTGCAGACACTTGACTGGTGTGATGGTCACAGTACTCCCTATACATCAGGGAAGACAAAATACACACAGGTACACACACATACATACACACACACACACACACACACACACACACACACATACACACACACATACATACATACATACATACATACATACATACACACACATACACACACACACACACACACACACACACACACACACACACACACACACACACACATACACACACGTCCACATACACACACATTGTTGTGGAACCCTCGTCCCCCGACGCACAGCTACTCTCACCCGACAACAACTCTCAATAGTACAGTTTATACATGATATTGGAAAAGGAGAGATTAGCAAAATGGACACAAGCAATGCAAATTCGAACTAACCAGAAGAAGGAACAACGAAACAAACTCAGCTGCAGTCGTACTTGTGCCAGCCACCGCAACACACGGGATAGCATGCTACATATGCATGTGCAAACCGCTACACAACACATCCGGGAACTTGGCTACATGCGCAACCGCATAGACCTAGGTAACAAAGACACCATGGCTAGATTACTATACGAGTACAGAATACTAGTAGTAACAGTGCAGAGTGGCGTCTACAATCATGCATAGCTATTCATTACAACATATACACATACACACACATTTATACACACGCACATACACACATCTGTATACGAAATACATCACAAGTTCAATTCTTAATGACACGGTGTTTGATTTATAAATACGCTGCTCAACAAGGCAATTCTACTGCCAATGTCAATTGCAAAAGCAATTTTCCTTGTCGAAGGATTTGGATTTGAATTAACATACTAAACATTTGGATTTGGATTTGAATTACTAAACATGAACTCAATCTACATTGTATGACACACTACCTCTGACCATGTTTAGAGCGTACTATGTATCTACCTACATGATGCATGCAAACACTAGCGGAAGCAATACTGCAAAACATTTTTTGGGAGAGAATGTGGGGGGGGGGGGGGGGGGTAGAGTTGATGTGATACAGCCGGTCTACACTTGGGTGCAAACTGAAAGCACATTCTTGTCTGGTGATTTAAACTTGGGCAGGACAGCTGTACCACAGTTATACTTGGTGAGACCAAGACTATTCTGCATCCGAAGGAAAGCCCCCATCCTCCAGAATCTATTGCCTATAATGTATTGAAAATTATTTAGTAGGAACTTGCTAAGCCGTGCCGGTACACTTAGTTGGTTGGTTGGTCACATGGTTATCATGTGCAGATTTCATCGGCCCTATCTGTCCTCCATAAGGGCACATACAGAAGTGTACTGTTACAATGTACAATGTACTATGGTGAAACACACTTGCTGTAGAAGGCGTACTGCTTTGCCAGTCTTGTGAAGGGATAGCCTCAGGTGAGATATCTTCTTTATTGATTCTAGTGTAAATCTATCTGTTTTCAACTTGCACGCAAGAAGAAATAAAAAGGCCAAAGTGGGGTGCTGGACATACAAAAACGGTTTCGTATTGAAGTACAAAACAAAATATTCGTTAAAACCCTTTGCAACCGCTAACCAACTGGCTTGAACTTGCAGCATTCATCTTCATCGAAAGTAGTAAGAAAATGGTGCACTCGCGTACACTTCAAAATGCGTACTGCTGTGGTCCGCAATGTTCCATTCGCTTCCGCGACCAGCATCCGCTATATTCTCCTTCTCTCCTTTGCAGCCTGAGTATGCTCGTCTGGCCTCTGGGTTGGTTATGGCATGCCATCCTTACTACTACCAAGCTCTTGACATTGATTCTATGCTAGCAGTTGCCACTCCCTGACCAGTAGAACACCTATCACCACATGCTGCCTTCAAGCTGCCCAAATGCAATGGTGATCATGTGCAGTGACTGAATAGTATAGTTTTATGTAAGAGGCCATGATATAGTTTACACTGAAAATGCGGTGCATTTAAAAAACAGTTAGTACTGAAAATCTTTGGCACTACTGGTCATGGTGAGCAAAGTGTGCAGTGCTAACAATTGTGGCACTGAAGGTTGGCAGTGCTGACTGTTTGTGCTTCAACCTGTGTGCTGAGATGAATGGCGCAATACTCATGGTACAGTGTATCAGGGTTTCAATACACATGACTATATGTATACAAGTCTGGTGGATGGACAGTCTAATCTGAACTGCTGAATACGACACTCGACAGTGCCAGGTACCTGCTAGGTAGCCTTGCACCTGTCATTCACAGTGGTGCTGCATGCCGCAGTGTGCAGTACTATAACACCTGACTCCTGAGCCCTAATCCGCGTGTGGCTTGCACTAGTAGATAAAGACACGACATTTTGATCAGGAGGCAATGTGGCAGGAATACTTCTTACTGTGTTGCAGTGCACACTCGGCTCAAGGATGGTTGTCTGCAATGTCTTCAGTTAGGTGGTGAAGGCAGGTTTGATTGCCACCGCATTCGCACTGCTGAGTCGTAACACCCTCTCCACCAGGGAGTAATAAAATTCCGGTATTTTACAACTCCCAGCTGCTCTCCTCCCGTGCAGTCTCCAGACTTTCTGATCCTGCAGGCAAGCATTAGCAGCGAGATACTGATTGGCATTTGGATTGAGTCTGGGCATGCACATCGTCGATCTACATCATACGCTACACCCTAGCAAACCGAATGCCATGATTGTAATTTTTAGCGTCTGCTACGAAGTTTCCACCTCACTTACCTACAATGGCTATAAATGTAACAAAAGGCACTTGTAGATCTACCGGCAGTCGTCGTCACCGCATGCAGACTTCGGACACGATCGCGCGATCCGTTCACACTCGTGCCGTGACTTCACAGGAGCATTCGTCAGTTGGCGCTGGGCAAGGGAAGGGTAGAACTTCCACTCTGGAAATTCGCACAGAGGACGCTAAAATGTGGCAAACCTAGCAGAATATTTTCATTCAGCCTACGGTGCTCAGCTCAACTCAGGACAACTGTGTGGATGTGCCCTTATCAGGCTGTGTGGCTTCATTAGAAGCAGTAGACGGTCTGGGTTCTACGCAGGAGGTTGGTTTACGTCGCACAGAGCAGAGCTAGCTAACAAGATTCATAACTACACTGAGATTAGTAACGAAACTAAGGAACCTGAAATGCTGTGTGTCGCGTCCGCCCCAAGCAAAGGCGTTCCTCAGTGCAGTTGGACTGACTAAACTCTTGCCAGTCTTGGTTTCGGCTCGCAGAAGTCATTGTAGTTGTGACATGCGCATGAGTCCTTGACAAGAGCATGCATACAGTAAATAGCTAGCCACCCATATGTAGTTTTTAGGAAATTAGAGGCCTCAGTAAAAACTTTGAAATTCTCCGTAAAGTCCAAATTTGAAATTCCCATAATAATTATGTAGCCTTTGTGAACTGTCGAGGCTACCATGGCTACAGGGTTTGTACTGCAGTTCAGTTCTGTAGCGCGTAGCATAGCGGGTTTACGGTCTCAGTGACACAATTTTTGTAGTCCAGTTTGCATGGCTTGTGCCTAGCCTTGACTGGAGGCAGTTGTGCTGACTTGGACAGGTTTCAGACTTGTTGCACAAGCTGCAGAGTGCAGGGGAATGTTTTCGGTGTGCGTGCTACTGCAGTGCAGAGGAGGACTACGATTCGCGCGTTCACAGTTTCGGTTCTTGTCCAACTGAACAGCCAGGATCTCTGACAAGTGACAGCCAGACTGACCATGCGAACACGTAAGTGACATGCACGTGGTAGTATTACTAGAAGCTAGTACAGTAGATGCACCCGTATACATAAAATACACTAAGCTAGTACAGTAGATGCACCCGTATACATAAAATACACCTCAGAATTCAGTAGGGGTGAAACGGTTCCATGTTTTTCATGTTCGGGTACCCCGGGATGCCAACATTGTTTCCCACGGTTCGGGTATCGGTTCCATGCACTCTTTTCTCCAGACCGACAAAATGCGCTCGCGACAATTATTTTTTAGAAAAAACATTTTTAGGAGCAAGAATGAGACATCGGAGAGTCCAAGTGCGAAGAAGATAATGACCATGATGACCAGAGAACTCTTTGGAAGAGTGGGGATCGTAAGGTAAGACATTTAAAATCTTGAGTAGACTTGACGTGTACATGTATTTGTACAAGAACGAGATTTTTCGGGTTTCGGTTCGAAATTTGACGGAACGGGTACCCGAATCTTTTCAGCTGGCGGTTCCAAAACCGGTTCCTTACCCGAACCGTTTCACCCCTACTCAGAATATCATGCGGCTCTACAGAAATGTAGAATGTATGCTGCTTTGCATTGCCGTCTTGACAGGATATGTTCCACAGACCACTGAATATATCTGTGAATAACGGTGCTGTGGCCATACAGCTTGCCTTGTGCAAGTTGTTATATGTACCATGATGTACAGGGAAAATACCAGCTGATACTAGTGCATGGCAGAATGGCACAGCCGTGAGGGCATGTATCAAAACAGGTATTGCCCACAACTGAACGTTCAAGTGCAGTAGAACGCCGGTTATCCGAATGTCAACTACAGTAAAACCTGTAATGGCGACCACTCGGATATGGTGACCACTCGACCATGGCGACCACTTTCCTTGTCACGGACGCATTCACATTCAAAACAGCTCGGATAAGGCGACCACTCGCTCAACGCGACCGATGACCACCCGCTCAACGCGACCGATGACCACCCACCCGCGATCGCGTTGCACAGTGCTAGTATATGTAAATGTACGTATTGCATGGTGCACCATGCAGGGTAGATCTACACATCAGTGCAGGAAGTGTAGATGTACATGGTGAATGCACGACACTTGACAGGTCTGAGGACCCCAGGCACATGAGTCGTGCTAGAGTAGCATAGGTGTGTGCACTGTGATACACTGATCAAAATGATGTGTCACATGTGGATATGGTCACGTAACCAACTGAACCTGGATAAGAAGACCACCTGGCCACACCGACCACTTTTTCTCGTCCCTTGAGGGGTCGCCTTAGACAGGTTTCACTGTATCTGGATGGTCGATTTTTCGGATTGCCTGGTCGGGCTGGACAAATACTCATTAGCAGGTTTTTCGAGGTTTTTGCTGATTTTCCCCACTTGGGGAACCATTCAAGCGATGCACACGATGTATTGAGACAGGTTGGAGTTAAAATGTATAACAATAGTGTCACTGTTTTGAAGTGCGCCTAGTTCCTGTTGTGCTGCCGAAGAGAATGAAAAATGATGAAAACATGTGAGAATATGCATGTTTAGATAGATGTTTGACTGCTCCCATATCCGAATATTCTTCTCATCCGAACTTCCTGGAGACAGCCTGTGCCCCAAGGGGTGCGGATAATCGGCACACTACCGTATTTCACTTCAAACTTCACTGAGTTCAGCAACACAGGGAGGCTAGTATGTGATCACATCATCATCAGTTCAGATGGTCTGTATGTGGGAGCAGCTAAGCTGTGCTGGGGCAGCAATGCACTGGTAATGTAATGCTCTTTACCTCTTTTTGCCACGCCATGCATACTTCATGCCCATAATTAAAATTAGTGATTCCGCTATACTCAGTGCACATAAGAAAATATGCTGACTCACTGCTATAACATCCGATTCAAACTTATTTAGGAAAGGAGAAGCTCCAAAAGGGGTCATGACATGGATGAGGTGACATACTCTTAACCGTCCAGTTCACGGCTTTGCTCTGATCTGGAAATGTCGATGCCATTAGTACTTTCTGCACCAAGTAATCACTCTGAACGCAAGCCCTGAGAGGGGCATGCAATATCAACAAATACGGCCCACACACATGCACCCTGGTTTGTTCTTGACTGTTCTCATGACAACACGAATGTGACACGTAATACATCCAGTGCATCTGGGCACTCCTGTGTAGTGGCCCTAGCCGACAACAAAATCTGAAAAGAGAACTAACTTACTTTGGCTCAACGACCCAGGTCATGAACGCGTACAGCACAGTATAGTGGTGCCGAGATTGTCTACATACCATTGTCCCAAAGTGTCTTTTCCAGTGGCCACTGCTGTACAGTCAAGAGTCCCCCCTCCCCCCCCCCCACCCCCCTGCATACACACATATGCATGCGAGTACATACTCGTATATACTGTACACACTTTTCAAAAGTATCCCCAAACTATGTAAGTTACGTCTCGGTCTTGCTTATCGCCGCTGCATGCATGCAAACTGCTCTACCAAATAACATTCCTGCTATGCCAGCCAATCAGCACTGTATTCTGAGCCTGTTTCACACCTGTCTGCATACAAGTAGTGTGTACTAAATGTTACCATGCATGTAGTTTTAATAGAGAGGTTAAGCTGCACGTTATTTTTGACGTGACGGAAAGTTCCGCTCGCGTTATTTGGCTTGCACGTTGGAAACATGTGAGAGAGCGAACTCTCACATTGAATTTTGGCATTTTACACGAAACGATGACCTAGTTAAAATGTGAAATAGCATGTCACATCAAAACAATGTACACAGCTTTTAAATAACCTCTCTAGTATGCTTAGTAGCTGATTGCTCCCGATGTCTGCTGTTTTAGAATCGTCCATGGAAGCAAAAGAACTATGCTTTCGGCGAGAATCCTGGTGATGACGGAGAGATATGAAGTGGAGAATCAAGTCATACCGTCACAGCAACATCACAAAGAAGCCAGCTGGTCCTACCAATGTTGTTCTGAAGTAAGTGATACATACACTGGTACTAGTAGTCTGGTGTGCACTCAAAGTACCAAATGTCCTGCCTTTGAAACAAGTATCAGAATCATTGTCTCATGTACTTAAATGCCGTTTACTCCAGGCCCACGGGTACACACACGTGCATGCGCACACACATATTCATGCGCACAAACATAAATGGTAACTCTCCCACACATCCGCCTGCATGTACAACGACATACCCATACGGACGATTTCACAAGCAATTGACGTTTTGGGGTTGTGGTTGCTATGACTTCTCTTTGAGCAAGAGAGCTTGAAAGCTCAGTGCCGTCGCTATCCTGTTTTTGCCTAGATTACCATGTATGTTGTTCAAACTGATAGATACATCTTTGCAATCCAAAAAGATGTACCCCATAATCGTATTGCAAAGACGTTTCTATCAGTTTGAATAACGCGCATGATAACGTTAATCTAGGCCAAAACAGGATAGCGATGGCACTGAGCTTTCAACTTTCAAGCTCTCTCGTTTCACGTTATGGTGCTAGATTGGATTGGAGCCTGTGGGCACTTGAAAAACAAAAAAGACTTTTAATCCCAGGCAGGCCCAGACATGCACATTCTACCAAGTGGTCATTTCACGTTATGGTCCTAATTTTGTTTCTTTTCTTTTTTCCACACATAACATGGCATTCGAATCCGCACTATCGCCCTGCATGCACTCCCTCCTTACACTTCGCATACAAACACATTCTAGCAAAAGTTGATCTGAGCTCAACGATTCCGCGTACGGGAAATGAAGTATGAATTGGACTTTACGTTACGATCCTGCTGTTGAGAGCCCTATTTCAATATGTGGCCAGCTGTCTCTTACGGTACGATACGAGACATATACGTGACAGTGCCAGGCACATCACATGATTCGTGCCGGCCCTATGGAACACACATACACATTCAAGTGCTGTGGAGCCTGGCTAGCACCAGACACTACTAAAGTAACGTATTTTGCGTAGCTTCAGGAATATGCTCAACGTAGTTCGTAATCTATAAAATAGTATGTGATGATAGACTGGTTACAACGACGCAAGAGAAAATAGTTGCGCCATGATATACTACTTCGGTCGGAAGCAGTTTCCCACGCTCCTATGTTTTTGGGCTTTTTTAGCTGTGTAGAGACCATCCCATGCCAGGTACAACACTGTCCTGGGCTATGGCGACAGGCGTGCCAGTAGATGTCGAGTGTCCGGCAGATCTGGTGTCCCCCACCTTCGAATCGGCAAGTTCAAACCAGAGTACTAGTATGGAGAAATTTTACTTTCTGAAGATCGTTGAGATACTGGAGCTAGACCGCAGTGCAGCTGAGGATAGGGAGAAACGACTTCTAAATCGTATCGACCACCTAACGCGGAAGGTAGAAGTGCTCACAAACGAGATGACGGCTTTGCAGTCTGCTCAAGACGACAATGGCGGCCAAAGACGCCAAGGATCTCCCCCGGTGCAAAAATCATCCCAGAAGAAACAGAAGCGAGTTGCAGCTTCCAGCCCTGGCGTACCCGTACCCGTAGCTGGCTGTCCTCAAAAGGAACTACAGTCAACTTCGCTAATAACGACTGCGGATATAAGGCCACACGTTTATATTTCTATGTTTCTCGTCACCTGAAAATCTAAAAACGTATGCGAGAGGTGGAAAAAATAAAAAATGACCGAAAAATATAAAAAGTTTATTAGACCTTCGTTCACACCAGGGAGTAGTAAAATTTCACTACTCCCTGGTTCACACTAAAATCCACCAATGCACCTGCAAAATAGCATCCATAGTTAGGAACTAGTCTGTGGTAGGAGTTCTGTCAAAATATGTGCATGTGCAGCAATAAAAAATGCCGTCCTTGCATCATGTGTCGCGCAGGCCAGGCCATAATGTGCATGTGCATGAGTGTGCTGGTCCCCACATGCACAGTCCGTGCAGCACTTTTTTTTCTTTTTTTCTTCCAGACTCCTGAATCGTATGCGCGCGGGTGACGAGAAACATAGAAATAAAAACGTGTGGCCTAACGACAATTCGCGAATAACGACCGAATTTTCATGCCCCGAGCAAAGTCTATTATAATTATGTACATGTATTGAGACTTCGGCTATAACAACACTTCGCGAATAAGGACACTTTTTTGATGCCCCACCGAATGTCGTTATAAGCGAAGTTGACTGTAGTACGAGATTCGGTTGAACCATGCTCCTCAGTTGTACGTACCGAACAACACGATACCAGCGTGACTGAAGCGTACAGGGTGCATCAAATGGACCCAGATGCTCCAACTGATGCAAAACCTGGCAAGCAAGGACTTTCCAGAATGCTCCCTACTTTTGAAGAGGATGCGGAAGGCAGCAATTTATGGCAGCTGATCTGCACCAAGAAGCCAACAGGAAGGAAGGCTGTTCTGTTTGTGGGCAACCTCCGGAAGGATTGCGATGCAGATACCCTTTGTCAATACGTACAACAAAGGGCGCAAGATGTTGGCGTGAAGGTGCAAATCCATGATTTCACGCTATTTCCCAAGGAGAAAGGTCACTCAGCCCGACTCATTCTCAACAGGACGAGTATTGAACTTGTAAATACAAAGGAATTTTGGCCATCTCCGTACTACAGTCGAAAATGGAACTTCGACAAGTACCCTGGATCTGGGAACTCAGTGGATATGCAGAAGCCTGACGGACCAAAAGATCAGTCAGCGACCAGCGATCTCAACGATGGAGTGCTTACCCGCAGCAAATCTAAAGGTCAATGCTGACAATCTCATTTCTGAATGCTTGCAGCATCAGACGGAAAGTGGATGAGGTGAAGGAGTTCCTGTCGGCCAGAGTAGTGCACATCTTTGGTATGTCAGAAACCTGGCTGAAACCCGATGTTGGTGATGGAGAATTGGCGATTCCTCATTACAAACTTTTCAGGAAGGACCGCCCCATCCAGCAAGGTGGTGGCGTCGGCATTTACTGCCATGAGTCTGTGGTTGTCCGAAGACTAATGGATTTGGAAGCTGCTGAGCTAGAGATTGTATGGCTGGAAGTCAGATGTCCTGGTGATACTCTCCTTGTCGGGTGTGGATACCGTCCTCCAGACAAGCCAGCGCCGTACTGGGACTCTCTTCAAGAGAACATAGAAACTGCTATGGAAGGCCCTCAGTCATCATTGGAGACTTCAACATTGATTACAGCTGTGAGAACTCTCCGAACGCACAACATCTGCACCGAGTACTATCCAGTACAGTCAACTTCGCTAATAACGACTGCGGATATAACGACAATTCGCGAATAACGACCGAATTTTCATGCCCCGAGCAAAGTCTATTATAATTATGTACATGTATTGAGACTTCGGCTATAACGACACTTCGCGAATAAGGACACTTTTTTGATGCCCCACCGAATGTCGTTATAAGCGAAGTTGACTGTAGTAATCTTCGGAATTATGTCACCTCACCAAATCGTGTCACGAGCCACACGGCTTCAACCATAGATCTGTTTCCGTCAAATACACCCGTTTCTGGTGCCTGTGAAACTATTTACGGAGATATTAGCGACCATTTCGCCATCCTTGCACACTTGCCTGTAAACCAGACAGGGGTAAACCGAACATCACAACCCGGACAGAGTCGCCGTATCCACACCATCTACTGGGAGAAGTTTCAGACTGATCTGTGTGTCCACTTTCATCAGTTCCCTCGGAACGGCACGATAAATAACATGACAGGTGCATTCACGTCTGCTATTATGGAAAAACTAGATGAGCACGCCCCCTTGGTGGCGAGGCGCAAGCGTGGTCGCCGTATCTGTCCTTGGTTAACTGAGGAGTTGGTATCTGCAGTACGGCACCGCAACAGGCTACACCATCGACTCATGAAGGATCAAGCCAATGAGGTGCTTCATGAGCAACATCGGCTCGCCAGAGCTTTTGCCAGGAAGCTTGACCGAAAGCTTCGTAACCTGTACTTCGTAAACCAGTGCAACACACCTGATCAGCGGAAACTTTGGTCAGCAATGAACACAGTCACAGGGCGACGGAAGGAACGTCAAATACCTCAGGTTTCTGTTGAGGATCTCGGCCAGGTCTTCGGTGAAATTGTCAATGACCCAAGCAGACCACAGAATCTGCACCCGCCACTTGGGCCAATGCCAGCCAACAGTCTTCACGTCTTCAAACCTGTAAGTGTTGCAGATGTTGAAAAGTGTCTTAAAGCTGTGGATCCATTCAAAGCTGCCGGCAGTGACTCTGTACCTGGAATTGTCCTGCGGCAATGTGCAAATGTGCTTGCTCCTCCACTTTCCTGTATCATTAATAGTTCACTACAGAGTGGTGTTGTGCCCACCACGTTCAAGCACTCCCACATCAGTCCCCTGCATAAAGCCGGAGACCGCTCATCAGCCCGCAACTACAGACCTGTATCCTTACTCCCTATCGTTTCGCGTATCCTAGAGCAGTTTGTGAAGAGACAGCTGACAGAATATCTGTACAGCAATGATTTATACCCGATGACTCAATTTGCATATCGACCCCGCCATTCAACAGAAGATGCATTGGTACTAGCAGTGAATCGCTGGCTATTAGCGAAATCCGAGCGCACGTACACCGGTTTGGTTATGATTGATATGTCGAAGGCGTTTGATCGTGTACAACATGAGAGGCTGGTTAACTGTACACCCTAGGCATTGGAGGAGCACCCCTACACTGGTTCTGTGACTACCTCAGTGGCAGGTCACAGCAAGTGAGGCAGCTGGACAGCTTGTCTTGCTCTGTTGGCTGTACGCGTGGTGTTCCGCAAGGGAGCGTTCTTGGACCCATTCTCTTTGTGTTGTACACCCGTAATCTGCACACAGCACTTCCTGCAACTGTCAATCACCAAGAATTTGCTGACGATGTAATCCTTGATTTCTCCCATCCTGACTTAGATTTTGTTGGCAGAACTCTGACGAGAGCAGTAACTGATATCTCCTGATGGCTTGAAGACATCGGCCTCGTAATGAATGCCAGCAAGACTCAGGTCATGTTCGTTCAGCCTCGTGGCGCAGCCATTGCCACACCCGATGTTTTCTGCAACAACGAGCAACTGGAGGTGACGGCCACCGCACAATACCTTGGTGTGATCGTTGACGACCAATTGTCATGGAGGCCACATGTCGACTATGTGTCACGTAGAACTGCACAAACCATAGGGCAATTGTGGAGACACGGGCGTTCACTAACGCTGAGAGCTCGACGGTCGTGGTACACCAGTATGGTAAACAGCCCAAGCCTCACAGCTCAGCTTCTCGACCGTTTGGGGAAGATCAGCAAGGCTGGAGTCAGAGCTGTGTTTCAGCTCCCTCGTCAAACACCGACCGCACCTTTTATTTCTAGATTAAATATTTCCCCACTGATCCATCATTTTAAGCTCAAGATTATTGTTTTTGTCCATAGATGTCTTGCCTCCAATGCAAGCATGCTATTTTCGCCTTTCTTTCTGTTGATCGCTGAACCTGGTCTTGAGCAAAGCACACGCCGTGTTACACGTGGCCAGGTCTCACGTCTTCTCCAAATTCCATTCGTTCGTGGACCAGCATCTCGAGCGTCCATGCAATTCGTGGGCAGCGTGTATTGGAACAGGCTTCCGGCAAATATTCGTTGCCATGAAGATAGTCTGGGTTTCAAAGCCCTGCTGTGCCCAGTGTGATATCTGAGCAAGCGTTGTACAAACGCGTCATAAGTTGTTATCTTATTACTTACGTTGCCTGCATGCATATGCGCATGCCTGTTGTTTTGTTGTCTTGTCTTGCTCTGAACGAGTGATAAACAAGTCTTGAGTTTTTCCCTATCTGACAAGTTTGTCTTGGTCTTGTGTAGTGCCTGGGTTGCATGTAACAATTTGGCGACGAAGACAACGTCCTGCGCGATGGAGGGAGATCGTGACCGTCTTCCACCATTCGACACGTCCGGACCCCCATCTCAAGTGGCTCTGAGGTGGACAAAATGGGTTCGAGCCTTTGACTATTATCTGACGGGAAAGGACATTACGAACAAGAAGCGTTCAAAAGCACTGCTCTTGCACTTCGCGGGTCTAGAAGTTCAGGATTTATTCGAGGACCTATCCGACCCAGATGACAGCCTTCCACCAGATCAGAGAACACAGAATGACAATGAGTTCCTCAAGTGCAAGCGTACCTTGCAAGCTCATTTCGGTGCTCCTGCAAACCCTACGTATGAGAGGCACGTCTTCCGTCAACTCACTCGCCGGCAGGGAGAGTCCACAGTGCAGTACTGCACCAAGCTTCGGCAGCAAGCTCGGCTTTGTTCTTTCGAGAATGAAGGACAAACTGCGGAAGCTATACGTGACCAGATCGTAGCAACAGTCGACAGCAGTGAGCTGAAGAAGAAGCTCCTGTCAGAACCAGCCCTGACTCTGCCACGAGCGTTGGAAATGTGCAGAATTTGGGAGGACGCCCAGTCCCAGTCGGAAGGAATGTCCTCAAACACTTCTACTTCGTCTGGTACCGGTTATACCGGGAGTAGTAGTATGCTTGTCAATGCCGTGCACCACCGAGACCAGAGTCACAGGCAAGCTGGACGGGGTGGATTTGTGCAGTCATCGCGTGGCCAGTCACGTAAATGCGGTGGATGTGGAGACCAGTGGCACGAGAAGCGCGAGTCATGCCCAGCTTGGGGCAAGTCGTGCCGGAAGTGTAGGAAGCCAAACCACTTCGCCAAAGTTTGCCGTTCACAGCAGTCCAGCACTGGTGGAAGTGTACACATGGTTGGCCAGTCTCAAGAAGTACATGGAACGTCGCCAGTCGACCCTGCTCTTGCTCCAAGTTATAGTGCAAGTGCTGGTACTGGTGCGAGTGTTGCATCCGGTCCTACAACTGCAAGTCCGTACAGCAGCGGCCTGGACGAGTACTATTCGTTGTACCGCACGCAGAGTGACAAGGACCGCGTGGACCCGTACTGTTGTACCCTCCAGTTATGTAAACAGCCAGTCGTGTTTGAAATCGACACGGGTGCAGCCGTGACGGTGATGTCTGAAAACGAATTTCATCGGCTGGCATCCAAGGTCAATTTGTCGCTCGACACAAGTGATCTGCCGAAGCTGCGTACTTACTCCGGCGGAATTCTGAATGTCGTCGGTCGCTTTAGTGCTTCTGCGACCCATGCTTCTCGTAAATCAGCAGAATTGTCGATCGTCGTTGTCCAAGGAAACGGACCAAATCTCCTGGGTCAAGACGCGTTGCAACTGCTGAGGTTGAATTGGAACTTCGTGTTCAACGTGTCACGCGAGCACTCGATATTGTCAGAGTTCCCGCAGCTCTTCCAACGTAGCATGGGCACCTGGAAACATGGAAAAGTCAAATTGTCCGTGGCAGACAGCGCCAGACCCCGGTTCCTGAAGGCACGCTCTGTTCCTTATGCGTTACAAGCAGCAGTGGAAAAAGAGCTGAGTCGACTGGAGGAAGCTGGCATCATTAGTCCTGTCCAGTATTCGGAGTGGGCAGCTCCAATCGTACCCGTTCTCAAGCGGAACGGTAGCATACGAATCTGTGGCGATTATAAATGTACTATCAACCAGTCGGCAAGAGTAGACAAGTACCCCTTGCCCAACATCGACGACTTGTATCAGAAGTTATCGCAAGGCGCATTCTTCTCCAAGCTTGACCTGAAACATGCTTATCAACAACTGTTGCTCGACGACGAGTCTAAGCTGCTGACGACAATCAACACCTCCAAAGGATTGTTCGTCTACAACCGCCTACCCTTTGGCGTGTCGGCGGCCCCGGCAATATTTCAGCGCACGATGGAACAATTGTTAGCAGGTCTGTCCTTTGTCGTAGTGTATCTCGACGACATTGTTGTTTCTGGAAAGACTCGTGCGGAGCATGATGAGAATCTGAGGCTGGTCCTGGATCGTCTAGCGTCCGCGGGTCTCAGGTTGAATCGTGAGAAGTGTCTCGTGGCTCAGCAGTCTATTGAGTTCCTGGGCCATGTTATTGATTCAGTCGGCATTAGGCCGTCGGCTGAGAAAGTGGATGACCTTGTGAAGGCCCCACAGCCCAAGAATGTCCCTGAACTGAGAAGCTTTCTGGGACTCATAAACTATTACCACAAGTTCATCGAGAATCTAAGCTCAGTGTTAGCTCCATTGTATGAATTGTTATCATCAAAGTCGTGGTGTTGGTCTGATAGTCACCAGAAAGCGTTTGATACAGGCAAGTCTCTGCTGCTTTCTGAGCCGATACGTATTCATTATGATCCTAGTTTACCTATTGTCGTGTCCTGTGACGCTTCCCCGTATGGTGTTGGCGCAGTTCTGTCGCATGTTCTGCCAGATGGGTCTGATCGGCCAGTAGCCTTTGCATCTAGAACGCTGTCGTCTTGTGAGAAGAATTACTCGCAGCTTGACCGTGAGGCCTTGGCAATGGTATTTGGCGTCTCCAAGTTCCACAAGTACATCTTCGGTCGCAACTTTACACTACAAACAGATCATAAGCCACTGCTGGGATTGTTTGATCCTGATAGACCCATTCCTGTTCAGTCTAGTGGTCGTATTCAGCGATGGGCACTCAAACTAGCCAATTATGAATTTGTTCTGGAGTACAAGCCTGGGAAACAGAACGGTTGCGCTGATGGGTTGAGTCGCCTCCCCAATCCGGCGCTGGTACCGGAACCGCCGCAGCCAGCCGAGGCTGTACTATCGCTATCCGTCTTGAACACTACACCGGTTACGTCTGCATCGGTTGCTCGCTGGACGAGCAAAGATCCGTCCCTGGCATTAGTATACAAGTTCGTATCTGAGGGCTGGCCCCAAGACATTCCAGAGGGATTAGAGCCATATTCCCGTCGTCGTAGTGAGCTGTCTGTCTTGAATAACTGTATCCTAATTGGTTCCAGGGTAGTTATTCCTTCACCGGGTCGTGCACCATTGCTGGACGAGTTGCACGCCGGTCATCCCGGTATCGCTAGAATGAAAGCCCTGGCACGCAGCTATGTCTGGTGGCCGTCTCTCGATGCAGAAATCGAACAGACCGTCCGTGGTTGCATGCAGTGCCAGACCGTCACCAAGTCGCCGCATCGCCAGCAAGTCCACCCATGGGAATGGCCTGGTAAGCCTTGGTTACGTGTCCATGTCGACTTTGCTGGACCCATCGCTGGTAAGATGCTCTTCATTATTGTCGATAGTCATAGTAAATTTATTGAAGCACATGTTTGCTCTGGCTCATCTGCTGCTGTCGCAATTCGCAAGCTGGAGCAGACCTTTGCTCTGCTTGGCTTACCTTATAATATTGTTTCTGACAATGGCCCTGCTTTTGCAAGTAGTGAATTTCGTGAGTTTTGCTCATCTAATGGCATACGTCATACTCTCGTTTCACCATATCATCCGTCTAGTAATGGCTTAGCCGAGCGCGCAGTACAGACGGTGAAGTCTGGCTTGGCCAAGATGTCTGGCCCTGATTTGGAAACCCGCCTTGCTAGGTTCCTGTTCCAATACAGAATGACGCCGCAGTCAACAACGGGTCGTTCTCCGTTTGAGCTACTTTGGAAGGAACATCGTCCCCGCTCACGTCTGGATCTCGTGTTCCCGGACAGCGGCAAGAAAGTCTTGGACAAACAGTGCACTGCCCATGATCGTGGTGGTGCAAATGTATACCAGTTCTATTGTGGTGATGCCGTCTGGGCAATGAATTTCAACTCCTCACCGAAGTGGATAGCTGGCACCGTGGAAGAACAGCTTGGTCCTCTAACATTCACGGTTCGTCTTGTTGATAACAGAGTCTGGAAGCGTCACTCTGACCACCTGAAGAAACGCCTTCCTGCTGAGTCGGTGCAAGATGCTTCAACTGCTACGTCAGCACCACAGCTTCCATATTCCAGAGCTTTACCTTCTACCACAGCTCTACCGTCTTCAACTGCTCTACCTAGTGTTCCGCCGAATGAGTCTATGTCACTGCCTGACTCAATTGTACATGATGAGATCCGTGAGAATGCTGATTTATCTGTTCTTGAATCTACTCCTAACCAGTCTAGTGGTTCTAGTCCTGTCGTGTCTATGCGCAGTTCTGCTCGTTCTGTAAAGGCTCCTGTCCGCCTTGATCTGTAGTTCGTCTTATCAGATTATTTGCTGCCACGACACAGTCTATGTATTTCTGTTATTCTAGTCGTTTCCATCTGATGGTGGAGGGATGTGATATCTGAGCAAGCGTTGTACAAACGCGTCATAAGTTGTTATCTTATTACTTACGTTGCCTGCATGCATATGCGCATGCCTGTTGTTTTGTTGTCTTGTCTTGCTCTGAACGAGTGATAAACAAGTCTTGAGTTTTTCCCTATCTGACAAGTTTGTCTTGGTCTTGTGTAGTGCCTGGGTTGCATGTAACACCCAGATGTTCTTGACACGCTTTCTCTGTCTTGACTCATTCGTCAGACATGTGCATTTTGATCTTTTGGTTTGGTCTCTAATCGACAAACTGACTTTTCTCCTCAAATACCTCAACTTCTCTATTTCTATTTCATACATCTGCTTCGTTTATTCCTTACTCTTTTCTTTCTATATTTTTCTTTTCTTTCCCTTGTCATGTAATCACTGTCACTCACATACAAATACCGTCATAAAATATAAAACACAAGTTTTTCTCATCTTTTTCTATTTCTTGTTTTTCATTAGCTTTAGCATGTTCATTCACATTCTTCATCCTTTGTGAGAACTAGACTTGGTCTAGTGAGAAGGCATTCTACTGCCTGTAATTCTGGTGAAGTAAAATATAGTGACAACAACATATCATCACATTCAATTGTCAGCGATTCACACTGCCCACCGGGGCAGACGCACAAATTGCCCACCGAGAGCTAGCCCGCAGCTGCCCACCTTGGGCCAATCACATGAGCGGCCACAGAGGCCAACAGCCAGCCCATTGTGGGCTGAATGATCCTTCCAGCCGTGGGCGACTAGCATACTCTCACTGCCCACTAAGGGCGCACAAATGTCCAACGCGGCCAGCAACCTGCCCGGTGAGGGCGTATGAATGGCCGCCGCGGCTAGCAACCTGCCCACCGAGGGCTGAAGCAAACTTCCCCACAGGGGATAAAGTGTACAGCCCACCGAGGGCTGAATCATACTGCCTATTCAGCCAATGAACAGCCACAAAAGACATCAACCTGCCAGCCAAAGGCTAAAGCATATTACCCACTGTGGCCGGCCGCCCACTGCCAAGTGAGGGCAAACGAACGACCAACGAGGCCAAGAACTCGCCCCGCTGAGGGCTCACACAGCTGCCTGGCATGAGGCATCACACTACACACACATCTACAAATACAGCATGAGCACTTGTATAACTAGGTAGAATGTTTGTCAAGTACTTACATGTACATGAATAAAGGATTTGACCCGGTTCGGGGATCAGGCCCTGTGGCGGAAACATGAATATGCGGCCACAGAGAGAAAACAGGGCAGCATATGGCCCTGGAAATCAACCGGCAACTCAACGGGCAATATAGCCTAGCAAATAGCTTGGATTTCATTGCAGGGAAAATGAAACAGCAAACTTGGAATTCTTAGAACATCAACTACCAACTTCAGTATGATCACGTGCATAGACTGAGGAGACAAGTAAAATATTAGTTCAAAACGCTCAAGTACTCGCACGAGTGCACCGTGCCGATGAGTTCAAAACTATGTACACTATCATTCCACTGTGCCTGGGGAGCAATGTGCAGCACAGAACATGCAACAAAGCTAGCGTACAAAGAACCGGCTTGAATCCGGCAAAACCACACGGAGCTGACATCTCGATAACCAGCATCCTGGTGCTTGTGTCCACTGCCTTCTACTTGTCGACATAGCTATTCCGTGTATTCTGCCTCACTGCAACAAGACAAAAGTCGTATAGAGAAGCACACAAATTCAAAGCAATCGTCTTCATCCCCAATCTGATGGATACCACGGCTCTTCCTGAGATGTGCACAGAGGCGCTGCTGTTTGTAGAGGAGCAGCTGGAAGATCTGAATGAATTCAGCCCCCCCCCCCCACCACTGTGAAGTACATTGTAGTTATCCAGTTTGTGCTACAGGGCTGAGGGTAGTGTACATTTGCAGGTCACAGTTTTGTTTACGTTCATTACGAGTGCGAAGGCTGTTACCGACCGGTGTCTCAGTTTCTTCATTCATTCTGATGAAACCTGGTCAAGTGACCATCTGCGGGTTCAGCAGCCTCCTGACCTGTTACACCACTATTATTCTTAGACACCAAATCTTAGTCAACTGTGCAAGGATGAACGGCCTGGTTTGCATTAAAGACCACCTGCAGTGAAAGACCGTGTTGTGTTGGTCCAGGCTTCATCTGTATGCGCATCATACAGTGTTGCTCACTGCACAGTCCCTTAAACCATGAATGGAGTACTACAGTTACGTTTGGAAAGTATAGACCTCCGGTTTCTAAAAACTGTTAGGCCAGCAGCATCTATACCACATTAAGCCTGGGACCACTTTGGGCGTGAAATTTCTGAAATAAATCGGGCTTTTCACTCACAGACTGTTCTGTACATGTGGGTAGAGGTCTACCAGAACAATCACAATCCACGTAATCAACGCATGCGCGACACTCAGTTAACAACCACTCACACACACCAACAGAAGCAGGGATTCTCATCCTATGACAATGTGTACTCTTGCATGCACTACATACCATATACACTGTTTGTCATACATCACACCATGCTCACTTGTACACTGGACCATGTTAGATATCAGATATCGGACCAAACCAGACGAGAACCACATTATGACAATGTGTCTAAATGATAAGCGAGCTGAACTTTCATAACATATGTGTACCACACAACACATGTGTACCACACAACATGAAGTTTTCAAGCTCTACACACTGAAGATGGATACTTACAGGAGAGCTGTGCGGATCAGGTTGCGATTCTCCGGAGCACTGTCCTCCAACTGTGCACACAACTCATCAATGGTCAGCTCTTGTTTCTTCTTAATCAGATAGAGGATGATACAGAATACGCTAGTGACTCCATTTCCACTGCCAGTGATCGTTCTATGGTTCATTTCTTGGAACTGATCAAGGACGTTTCGATAGTTATTCTTCAGATTCTTGTCCACCAGTTTGACTGCAACCTTGCCCAGCTTTCCTGCAGCAATCAACGATAAAATACTCGACCCGTCATCAATGCTCCACAGACTCGGTCCTAAAAGATAATTATTTCTACATGGTCAGTGGTGACAGTGAGGACACCCTTCGACCCCTCCCCTCCAGGAAATGTTCCACATCCTTAGTAAACCTCACTCCAAGGAACACTTGCTCACGATGCAAATGCAAGAAAAAGTGTTGAGTGGGGAGTCCATAACTTGTGCCCCCCCCCCCCCCCCCCTGGAATAGGATCATTGACTCTTGATTTTTACTGCTCATTGCGCCAGAGGCTGAAATATGGTTTTTTTTCTTGTTCTTCCCAATATGCCCTGTTGAACCTGGTTCATGCATGCCCTATTTGAAGTCAGTCTCTCTTAACCCGTCTGGTAAAGGTCAAGCACAAACAAACTACGGATGAACAAACCTCTTGCATTGTCATCCAGCAATGGTTCAAGAGCAGCTGTGAAGTCCTCCCAATCATCAATGTTTCCAAGATGCTTGCAGCTGCAGAGGTTGACCATAGAGGGATGGAACAATACGTAAAGTAGAGACGAGAAACAACAGGGCGAGGTGGTAGTATGGAGGGGAAGAGAAAACACGGAAGAACACGGAAGAGAATGTGAAAGCAATTATCCCAGGGCAATCTTCTTCCAACTATATTTACTAAAGAAGAAGTTATGCAGCACGGTATTGGATGTTTCTACAGGGTAAAAACTGTGTGAGTGAGTGTGTGTGTGTGTGTGTGTGTGTGTGTGTGTGTGTGTGTGTGTGTGTGTGTGTGTGTGTGTGTGTGTGTGCGTGTGCATGTGTGTGCGTGTGTGTGTGTGTGTGTGTGTGTGTGTGTGTGCTGGCCAGAAGAAAGCCACTTCAATCAGCTGTATGGTGTAGACCAGGCTAAAATCGGTGGCTGTCAATTCATTAGCCTTGCAACCTGTTGAATGGTGTAATCCCAGCACAAGTTGCCATGTTAAACATAGAAGTTTTGGGTGCTTCTACAGTGTAAAAACGGTATGTGTTTGTGTGTGTGTGTGTGTGTGTGTGTGTGTGTGTGTGTGTGTGTATGTGTGTGTGTGTGTGTGTGTGTGTGTGTGTGTGTGTGTGTGTGTGTGTGGTGTGTGTGTGTGCACGCGCGCGCGTGCGCGTGCATGTGGGAGAGGATGAAGGGGTAGGGGCATTTTCACCCTCTCACCTTCAAAGTTCGAAGTCCTCAGTTTAGCTTAGCAGTTTTCGGACCGAGCGGACGATAAGAAAAGTATTGACAAGCTAATAAAAACCCTATTGAAGTAGCTATGTATAGTGGTTAATAGCGATGTAATGGAGTTTACAAAAACAAGACTGATAGTGATAGTGGACAGGCAGATTGCCCTGAAGTACATGTGTACAGTGTATAAGACTGCATGTACTGACCCTATAGCGCCGAGTGACTTGCTGTCTGTGTCGATACCACACGCACCACCGCTACCAGTAGCCATGCCTGCATGCACCCAGGAGAATATGACAACACAGGCCAATCATCACAGAATCATTCACAAACATCAACACACTTTTGTCATATGGAGGAACCGGAAGGAGCACTCGAAAAGCAGAGATATATTCACTGGCAATGGAATTTTTTCCCTTCAAGATAAATTCGCTTTTCAGTTGTTTTGGAACTTGCTACTAGCCAACACATGAATGTACTAGCACTGGTAGATTTGGTACATTTCAAGATTCTTTGAAATCGAGTTTACAGGCTAACTGTAACCCTGTTTCAATGGTGTTAGAATTCCCATTACACTGCATACAGTGTTGTATAGAGTAGTATGCTGTGTACTGGGAATTAGCTGACTGACAGCTGGACAACGGAACAAGCAATGTTTCATGATAACACTACTAAGTTCAGTATTTTGCTGGCAGAAAATAGCAAAAATGCAAACCTCTCTAGAAAACGTCAACAGTTGTGGACATACACAGAAATTGGGCGTACATTTGCTCTATAACTAATGTCTTATGACAACTTGAATAAGTGCTGAAAGTGCCTGAAAGCCACCATAACAACATCCATGTTCCACGTTTACTTGGTCACAAGTTCCCCTAATGACTGTGGGTAGGAGCAAGCAACAAGTTTTTGTGAAACTCGTCCACTCTGGCTCAATCCCACTATTTGGCACTACAACTGACATTCTACTATATCGAGTGGTAGCGGCTATAAAATACCCGCAGCGGGGCCAGTCACACTGACGACAACGACTTCACGTCACTCTGGGACAAACATATGCAGAGAACACAGTGCATTGGCCTACAATTGCACCACTTATCCGTTGAGTAATGAGAATTTACGTATAGCTTGTGAAAATATCTGCTGATTCCATAACCGCTTGGCCTTGATTTGGAGACAGAGACTTTGATTGCGCCATAATGACTGTGACGTGAGCATACAGTTTGTTGATTATGGTGTAGTACTAGTCTTGTCAATGTTGTCATACCTGTTGTAGATGCCAGTTGTAAGCCAGACATTGTCATAAGCGCTGCAGAGACGGAGTTGTCCGGCTGACCAGCTTGCTGTAAACAAGGGCAAACACACAAAGACATGACATAACTCAGCCATGGGAAAAATCCACACTACCACAGGTATAACTAAACGTTTGTGCTGAAATGAATGTTGGATAAAGCATGGGTCGGCGGTTCCAATGGTTTCGTGGAAAGGTCATGACTGTTGTGCAGCATGCATGGAAAATGGGAAGCGAGCTATTCACATCCCTGCCTTATCTTGACAACAGAGTGCTAGTGAACTAGGAAATGAAGGCTGATTGGTGTTGCGGGCGTTGGCTTTACACGTGGAATCTACTTTTTTACAGACATATCTTGCTTGTCTTCTTTCATCTGGTTCCCATGCCAACCGAGGAGAAGTTCATCGGATCACACTTTAATTCATGGACTGCAATGTAGAATGCTTTCAGTTGTCCGTTTCCTGGATATTTCCGTGGGAGGCAAACGTGTGTGCATGTGCTCAGCGCTGTATCACTGTAGCATGGGCCAACAGTGTGAGTGCAACAGCTCGTAAGGAAATAGATCGGTTTACTGCCTGCATGATTACGCTAACTGTACCGCTGCGATATTCCATACCAATACTGCGGTGTAGACTAAAGCATGTGAAGTCAAGCTTAAGGGGTGTTATCAAGACAAATTCATACTAAATTACTACATACCACATATTGGAACGGAATGCACTTGAAGTACTGCAAAGCTGGACCGGCATCTACATTGGGCTGTGACTCCAGCGGACATTGTGGAACTTCTCCATCCACCAGCTCTGCGAAGTGATGGCATGATGTCCGTGGACAGGACTTCTTCTTGTGCCGCTGACAAGGACGTTGGTTGATGCGACACTTGCACCGCACTGCTCGGCTGATGTTGACGTGTCGAAGGCTGAACTTTTTCAGATCCTCCAGCTGCTCCTCTACAAACATCAGGGCTTCTGAACACATTGCGGGAAGGTCAGCGGGACGTGCTGCGGAGTAAGAACTTCCGATATTTGATTGTGCGGATTCCTCAGCTGCAACAGAGATGCGAATGCCATGACTGAAGTACTCCAGTACCAGCCAGTAGATGCTGTAACACCTCAGCCGAGCTGCGGACTGGTAGAGAAGTGGCTCATGGCGTGGACGATACTTCTGCAGACACCTTACCACGGCACACCAGAACAGTGTCTGTGGTAGGTATTCGCGACTTCCCGTGTACAGGTAGATGGTTGGTGTTGAGTCATCCAATAGCATAGCAGCACTGTCTTCAGGCATCCGGCTTACAAGGGCTGGGACATAGAATTTGCGTGACTCTTCGTCTCGGTCGGGGATCTTCATACTGGTCTTTGTGTTGTACATGAGACCAGATTGCTCCATCAGCTCATACAGATAGTCACGTTGCTCTTCTGTTTTGGTGTACATTGCAGTTTGCTTGCTGTGCTGTTGCCACCGGTGAATAATCAGACGCTCCAGCAAGATTCCCCTGCTTGTCAGCAGATCATAGAGCTTCCGAAGACGTTTGCCCTGCTCAATCTTTGGTTCGGGACAAAAGAGTAGTGATGCAATTCTCAGCAGCCACTCTACATCAATGATGACTTTGGATGACAGGATTCGGTTCTCTGGGTAGTAGAGAATGTGGCCAAGATGATGTTGGTACTTCAACATGGCCTCCACATCAACAGACTGAGAGTGACTGTTCTCAGCTTCGCCTCCACACACTGTGTTAGCAAGACGGTAGATTTGCTCAATTGTTAGCCATGGGCATTTGAATTTCTTTGCTACTTCCTTTGTACCAATGGTGAATGGCAGCCAGCGAATGGGGATGGGCTGTTTGAACTGCGGTTCCAATTTCTCAATGAAATCCTGTCGTAGACGAATGATGGTTTCATCAGGATCCCTGCTGCCAGCAACAGTGTTATCGACAAACACTACATCATCAAGATTGAAACCATACGCTCTTTCCTCAGCATTCGTACAGATGTATTTCTTCATCTTGTCCAGCGATTGTTGGCGAGTTTTGCGCGGAAGCTTGTCGATGTGCGTGCCAATAGCGTAAACTGGTACGTCTGGGTCATCACCGATAACATGATGGATTGTGTTCAACCAGCTTTCCATTATGTCAAAGTTGGTGGAGCCTTGGCTGTTATCTAGCCGGTACTCTTCACCATCTCTGCAAAGTGTTGGCTCGGCTATCTTCTCCATTGGCTTGGAGGCATCGAAGACGACTGCATATGCACAGCGCCTTGAAGACAGAACCATATGTTGAAGTGCTGAGAACAAGCGCTGTCCTGCAAAGTCCCATATGTCCAAGAACACAAGTTCATCCAAGTCCTTGATGTTGTACTCACTCACATCGGTGTACTTGAGATCAGCAATGAACTGATCCACCCGCATTGCTGCATACGATAACTCCTCTTCAAGGCTCTTTGGATCAGGTGAATATGGTGAGTCGGGTGTTGCACAGTTGCCGTCTGCTTCTTGTATTTCAAGTGCCTTTTCCTCAGATATCAGTAGTGTTGTATCTGAAGTTGTGGCTTGAATAGTAGAATCGTCTCCACTAGCAGAATCAGGGATTGATGCATCATTTCCAAAGGTAGCAGTCGTTGCTTCTGGAGTGTTATTGGCTGTAGCATCTGGAGATGTATCAGCAATCACGTCTGCTTCATTAGGAACATTGGTAGCTGAAGCAACTAGGGTGTTATCCACACTTCGGGAATCAGCTTTGGTGGCAGCAGCGGCCTTCACATTGCCACCAGCAGTTACATCATGTGCTGCGTCATCAGTTACCATTCCTGTACGCCCGTTATACTCAACCAAACGAACATCTGTTGTACTGCCACTTGGTGTGGATGGCTGAATGGCTCTTTGCTGCAAGCCATCATCCACTGCTGGGCTCTCTATCATAGGTAAGGTACTTTGTTCAGTGACTGCATGTGGCTGGGCTAGGTGATCCTCCATTGCCTTTCGTTGTACTGCTTTGGTGAGTGATATAAGCACCATGAGCAGATGTTGCATTTTCTGATCAGCTTCCTTGCGCCAAACAAATTTGCCATCTCTCTGTCCAATGGTACAGACAGCTGTTTGTAGTTCCACACCAATGGTGCTGTCACTTTTCTTCTCAAATGGCTCATTCACAAGTGATCTCTCCACGCTGCTTTTGCCTGAACGACCAGGCCCGCATAGAAGAAGCCTCGCATGCGGGATTATCTGCTGCCCTTCTGACAATGCTAGTTGATAAGCCTGTTCATCCTCTGCGTTCCAACCTAGGCCAACAATGCATAAAAACACATGGTGGAAAAAACCAATCAGCGACAACAACACACCTCAGCTCGTCCTCTGCTCAGCATTTATTGTCATCACCATGACACGGTCGCAAGAAAGGGCTTGCTGTCGACGAGGTTGGTGATGTCCCGACGCGGCCGTGGGTAGGCCTTCACCACCTCAGAACACCCTGCTGTCAACCAATCACCATGTTATCTATCAAACAAGCCTTACATAATGCCATATACAGAACGAGTTCATGCGTGTAGCTAGCTGACCGCCCTAGCTCTAGGGGACTGGGGCCCGCAAGTCGCATCATATACATAGGTGCATGGATTAGTGGTCACACCTGAACTACGATCCGGAAAATGTAGGGGCTTCGTTCGAACCCCTCCCCCAATACAGTCAGGAAGTGCAACAACTAGGCACAAACCCGACAGAGTATGAGGACTCGTACTGAGGCATGCGACGACTTGAAACCTAGCCCCAACACATCGCCGAGGCGCTAACCAACAGCCTTCCAAGTCGGAAGGTTCTAGGTCAAGGAGAGACCAACGAGGGGAAGGTAAGCGTAACAAGAATGAGTACTTGGCAAATTCCATGGAAACAAGGTCTCTCCTTCATCTAGATAGAACCTTTCGAGTTGGAAGGCTGTTGGTAAGCGCTTCGGAGATGTGTTGTAGCTAGGTGTCGGGTCGTCGAATGTCTCACTCAGTACTCTGTCAGTTTTGCGCCTAGTTGTTGCACTTTCTGACCTTTCTACATTTTGTTATTGGCTCAACATCCGATTTTCAAATTTTGTGAATGTGATAAATACTGGAAACCGAAACTCACCTGCAATTCCGCTTTTCTTTGTTTCCTTCTTTGAAGTCGTTGTATTTTTCTGTCCAGTCGCAATACCTGAAATGGCATTGGAATATAGATGTATTCGACAATGCATGTATGGAGTAAAGTTCATTTCAAAAGCATTGCATTGGTATTCACAATCTGCAGATGCTCTGAATTAAAAATTCTTTAATGCGATTATTGTAATGTTGAAAAAAAATTCAACATCACATTATAGAATTTTTAATGCAACGCATGCGCAGACTCTGAATAGCAATTGAATAGAGCGGTTGTCAGTAGACACACCCCCTATTCTTATCTCTCTTTTTTGGTACAGAGGCAGTAGGCTTAGGTTCTGCGAAAGTGCTCAATACCTGATTCAGGCAGCGCGCGCGGTGTACACAAAGGCACACAATGAAAACCTTGGCAAATTCCGCTGTGACTCATTTTTTGTTAGTATTCTTACTCCTTCAATCCCAAACAACCAGAGCCCTGACTCAGCTGATGCACAGAAACTAAGCCCGCCAAGTCCGTTTCAAGCGCGCTCGGTAAACAGCACATGCCAGATGCATGGCATACATGTAACACAATGTACTACTATCATGAATGTCTGGGGTGGCCAATGAATGCATGTGTTAGTTCCCGGCTAAACGCCATCCCCTCGCACTCATAAACACAGGGTTTTATAGTATTGAATATGAAAGAAGTAACTTAGACAAGAGAGTAGACAAGAGTGAGAAGACTAGAGAACCACTGGAGAATGCGCTCTTCTGTACTTGATGGGATCTCATTGCTCTGGTTAAGGAGCGGGAAATACAAATAGTGAGTATTGTACTTCGAAGTACTGTCTTAGGATAAAATACACTTGTTACACTTTTTCACTGCAACACAACCTATTTCAGACTTGTACACTCTGCTACGGATGCTTACTGAGAGCCTTAGCTCTGGCATGTTAGCTGGGTAGGATTATGATGTACGTGTATGCATGCCCAGCCTCGGCAGGTTTTCTACCCAGAGCAGGTAACGGGAATCATGGAAGTGTGACATCTTGAGAGCACAGGTCACCATGCATGTTCCATCTACAAAATTGATGCTGTAGCCTGCAGCGTATGAACGACTGAGTAACCTTTCTCGTCAACCCACCATCCAACGTCAGGCGGGATGGCAACAGTGTCCCGCTGCCCGCGCACAATTCTAAAGCTGCACATAAAGTTATTTTTTGTTAGACCAACGAATATCCCACCAGTAACGAAGCTTTGACTGAACCTCCGGCACATGTATATTCATTTCATTCCGAGAAAAAGCATAGTCTAATAGCTGGCACTGATGCTCTAATTCGGTTGTGTACATGGGTGCCAACACTGGTACTAACCCGATGGAAGCTGAGAATTGACACAGACTGCAATGTAGAGGTCACGTATAGAGTGTGTTCCAATATCGGCAAGCACAGCACGGTTGATCTGGTGGGGATTGAAGTCTTCTAGTGCTGACCTCCAAATAACCAGATTCGCGAACAGTGCACACTGTGCACGGCCACTAGATAACACATCGTCTACCATTGCCTTTATTGCTGATCTTGCTGGAAAGCAATCATCCGATTTACACACTGCTATTGCTGTTGATACCGTAGCCATTGTCATAGCATTAATTCCATTGAATGACTGCAGTGTTGATACCTCAGTCATTAATTCAATTGGCGAGGCTTTTGACAGAGAATGGCAAATGATGTCCACATTGTTCTTGATTGCTTCGCGAAAGAACTCTGCACAGGAAGGTTACGAATGCATAACATTGAAAATGAAAAAAAATCTCTTCGTTACAATCCTGACCCACAAATAATTATTAGCTGGGAGCAGTACTCATAGACAGATGGTCAGTGTCCAGATGTGATACTTTGCACAGGCTATTAGGCAAAGAGTACGGGTTTCCAAGAACAGCCAAGGATCTTGCAATCCCAAACTTGGATTTACAATCCAACTGCCTTTGTCCTACTTTGTGGGCTCAGCATAAAAAATAAAATAAAAAAGTAAATTATCGTGTCCGTTCCCGAAGGGAACTCACGACGGCTCAGCATAACTATGCAATAATGCAATTATTATTAATTATTTATTACGGCTCAGCATAACTATGCAATTATTCCCGTAGCTATGCAAAAGACGCCGGTTACTTCAGTAACGTCTGGCGCTAGCCAGGGTCCACCGTCTGCTTTAATTCCGTGTGTGTTTGTGCCGTTGGCATGCCTGGCGCTATCCCGTACCTGTCCCGTACCGTACCATCAAAGACAGCTGGCCACAATATTCAAATAAGGCTTTCAAATGCAAGATCATAACGTGAAGCAACTTGGAAGAATGAGTATGTATGCGAAGTGTATCGAGGGAATGCAGGGCGATAATGCGGGTTCGAATCCTAGGTTATGTCTTGAAAAAAAGAAGGAGAAATGAAAAATTTATAACATCCCTATGCTTTTTTGCCTAGGTCATCAAGGTGGTAGACGGTGTCGTATTACCCTTGAATGCAAAGAGAAAGTTTATTTCTTTCGCTCAGGGCCCTACGCTATGCATTTTTAGCTCATCATGCATGTTATTTGTACAGATGGAAACTTTTTGCAATACAATGATGTAGCGGATCAGTTCGTTGTGGTATGGTTGGGCATTGTAGCCATCATGGTCGACGTAAAACACTATAGCCAATCAATGGGAAAAAAACATTTCAAACCAGGTCTAATCACATGCATGATGAGCTAGGCAAAAAAGCATAGCGTTGGCCCCTGAGCTTCCAAGCTCTCTCGTCAGTCATTAAGCTGTGGCGATTGAAACTATTTAAGCCATGGACACAAGTCACAAGACTGTAAGAGTCTCTCAACTGCAAGTACCCTGGTCTACATACCTATCGGATTGTCCACCGGGTGAAGCAAAAAGAGAAGGGAAAAAGAATCCCGGCATTTTGTTGGTCAAAGATCTCACAGTGTACTTGTAAGTCTACCCAGTTGAAATTTGTAATTCTGCAAATGATGACATAAGGATAACAACTGTCGAAAAACCTTACCATAAGGAGCGGTTTCTTGTTTCTCCGCCACTATGGCCTTCCAGACACTGGATAACATTGATGAAATTTCATTATTATCTGATCCACATTGGGATAAGATATCAAGAAACTTGGCAGCACCTTTGTTGCCACTTGACAGTAACCAGGGTAATGTATATCTGCAAGGCCAACCGCCTTCAGAATCCAGTCTAGTAACGCTAAGTGCTGGAGGAAGATAATCAACGCTTGCCAGCAGATCTCTTACTGCCAAGCGTGGCAGTCTAACATTGTTGCACAAATCCAACCAAACCGGCCTGGCAACATAATACCAGAAATCCACAGGCATGTCACCGGCAGTGCTAGTGTTACTGCAGACACTTGACTGGTGTGATGGTCACAGTACTCCCTATACATCAGGGAAGACAAAATACACACAGGTACATACACATACACACACATACATACACACACATACACACGTACACACGTACACATACACACACATACACATACACACATTTATACACACACACACATGCACACACACACTCACACACATCTGTATACGAAATGCATCACGAGTTCAATTCTTGAATGACATTGTGTTTGATTTATAAATATGCTGCTCAACAAGGCAATTCTACTGCCAACGTCAGTGTTGTGGTTTGCAATCAACAACCACTGATATACAATCTGTATTGTTTTACGCACGCGTCCTGTCAACCGCGTGCTTCCGATTGTATTGTGCTTTGTTAGCTAAGTGAACAATCTAGCATACAATGAATCCCGTTCGATTTGAACTGCCCTGTACATAGTACGTGCATGTAGCTTGCTGTTATGTTCCGGAGTCTTCTGGATTTATCACCTCGTGTTCTTGTAAATAAAGTCTCGAGAGTAGACTGGAGTTTTAGGTGCGTTCTCGGAACGCAACAGTAAGTGGCAGAGGCCATTTTCCTTGCCGAAGGATTTGGATTTGAATTACTAAACATTTGAATTAACATACTAAGGTGAGACCAAAAAAGACATTCCCGGGCCCTGCTGCACCAATATCGAGCTGAAGTCAATTTTTTTGAACAGTTCGTGTCATGTACAGTACTGATCGTGTGAGTGGATCTGTGACATGGAGTCACACAAACCCGGGCTTGTACGACTCTCTAACGTACGACTCAGGGCCGTTGTTGGCCGAAATACAAAAAAATTGTACTGGTAAACCGCGTACCTGTTGCCTGTAAAAAAAATACTTCAAGAAGTGTCCACCTCACCTCCACTGTTTCAACTGGTTCTCTTCCCGTAGCACGAGAAACTCCCTTTCCCTTCCGAAACCTAAGTCCTCCTTTCTACTTCACTCTCCCTTTTTCACTGCGTACTCTGCGTGGCTGGCACTTCCCCAAGAAGCTAACCAGCTAACCTTTCTTCCCTCCGCCTTTTTAAGAGCCTTGTCGCGCCTTGACTTTGATTTTGTGTTTCCCATTTTGTTGCAATCACTGCTTATCCATGCCGGTTCCTTTTTCTTCTCCTCCCCTTCTCCCTTCCTTGCCGTGGTTGGCTAACACCCTCTCTCTTTGTATTGGCCGGTGTTCTCATTGTGCTATGAGATGCTGTAATAAATAAATAAAGTAAATAAAAATTACTGGAAAATACTGTTGAAAAAAGTTCAGCATACACAAATAGGAAAAAAATAAAAAAATAAAAATGTGCCCGCCCGCACCAATTTCACATGGGTCCTGCCCGGGAATCTCATTTTATTTTGGTCTCGCCTAAACATTCGAATTACTAAACATTTGGTAACCGCAATCAATAAGACAAGCTGAATCGACATTCGTGTACAGTCAGACCTCGCTTAACCGCACACATCTGTTTTCCACAAAAATATCCGGATAGGCGAGGGAACCGGATAACTGAACACACATGCTGTATATGCATGTGGCATGTCAAAAGCAGTGGCATCGTTCATACATGTAGACGGGTCCTATGCAGTCCAACTAGCGGGCACAGTATGTAAAACAAGCGAGAAAAATGACAAGTGCATGCAACTGAGTGCTGTCCACATGCACCCAGCAGGTCAAGGACCTCATTTGCCTAGTACAACTCCCTGATTCTAGCTTCTGCAAGCCACATGCAACCGGATACGACGAAGCTTTTGTACACATTTTAACCAGTCTGTACACAAAATCATGCACCGGTATGCGGATCGCGAGGTCCGGTTATGTTGTATGCATAACATATGCTGCACATCGGTAACCAGCGATTTTCTTCCGGATGGCGAGGGATCCGGATAAACGAGGACCGGATAAGCGAGGTCTGACTGTATATTTTTCTCTGCACTATTTCTTCCTATTTTCATTGTTTTATTCCACATTGTCTTCACCGTTTTACATTGCATGAATAAAGTACACACAAATGTCGATTTAGCTTGTCTTATTGATTGCGGTTATCAAATTATTGTCTCCTCGTCGTTTGTTTAAATATTTTGATTTGGATTAGAATTTCTTCAAAGTGCTAAACATGAACTCAATCTGTGGCATACTACCCAGGCCCGTCACACCGACTTTGGAGGTGGGGCGGCCGTGGAAGGGGGGTCCGGGTCACACAGTCCTCCACCGTGAAAATTTTCAAAAACTGAAGCCAATTGCAAGCATTTCCGGGCATTTGGTGCCATTTCAGTGTAACTACAATGAAAGACTTGTTGATTCTGGAACAAACCAAGAAGACGCTACGATCGGGAACATGGGTACTTCATTATCCTCCCCCGGGAAAAATTTTCAAAAATTGAACCCAATTTGCAAGCATTTCCAGGCATTTGGTGCCATTTCCGTGTGTTGTAGTGCAATGAAAGACTTTTTGATTCTGCAATAAACCACGATCGGGGACAAGGATTCTTCATTATTTGCCACGTTTGGGCTGAGCTAGCTGCGATCATCGCGCTTTGTTGTATGCTGTGTGCTTTAAAAAAAAAACAGCTGAAAAAAGTGGGGCTCAGTCGCCCCAGCTGTGACGGCCTTGCTACCTCTGACTATGTTGGGAGTGTACTGTGTATGTACCTGCATACACGCAAACACTAGCTGAAGCAATACTTCAAAATTGGAGAGAATGTGTGTGTGAGGGGGGGGGGGGGGGAGGGGGAAGTTGATGTGATACAACCAGTCTACACATAGGTGCAAACAGAAAGTACATTCCTGTCGGTGAATTATACTTGGGTAGTACAGCTGCACCACAGTTAAAGGGGAAGTCCGGTGAAAAATTTAAATTTCAGGGTCGGTAGAGTTTCGGGCGCTGAGTCGAATGGTGTTGGTCCCACGTGTCTCCGACAAAGCGTTCTCGAGATATTTCCGTTTGAAAAACTGAGTTTCGGGGGTTGCGCCATGACGTCATGCGGCCGCGCCACACCCTCTGCAACGTCATAGCGTGCAGCTAGGTCAAAAGGAGTGCGTGAAAGCAATAGTGTCAGTACTATTTCAAATGATTTGGCGACTGATATTAGGTGGTGCAAGCGACCCCGAAGACCTGTAACTCCTTGTGAGAGTGAGGATGCAGCCATGGCTGACCTTCATGAGTTCGGTCTGGGGCTGAGAACCTCGGTATTCAGCTGAAGAAATGGCCGCGCGGGCCGGTCAAGAGTGAGCGCTACTGAGTTTCCGACTGATGAAGAAGCAGCAGCTATTGCAGACAAGGCTGATGTAATTATCACATCGCTGGAGAGCAGGGTCGCCAAAATGGAGAAGAGTGATGCGAGTGCTCTAAATGTTGTTCCATACCGATTAGATTCGCTTAGACTCCAGTAGCCTGCCACATGTTGATGTTTTGGTGCGAACTTGGAATATTTCGGACTACGGTACTCAATTGGAGAACAGTGCAGGCTCTTTGAACCACGGGCACGACTCTTCGCTCGCAACGCTATGGAATCTGAAAGTTCTAGGTCCGGGAGCTGTTCGCTGTTTTGTCACTTAACCCGACTGCTGCATGGACGATACGTGCTGCGAATAGTGATCATGCGCCCTGGCCTGAGTAGCTCGCTTGGCTAATTGAAAGTCTGCCAACCTGGGCCACATTATGTTGCTAAGGCATGCACAACCCCAGTCACAGCGCGCAAGTTGGTTGAGTTTGGCCGTCAGGAGGCCAGCGCAAGGTATCCGGGGCGCGGGTCTGATTCCAGCGAGGGGCAATGTGGTACCCCGCAGCGCAAGGGTAGCGTGATACCCTAAGCCAGCGTGCGTGCTGCATGAGTAGCGTGATACTCGCTGAGCGCTTTTGCTGTTGCCTAGCAACGCGTTTCTGTCTTTCCTGGGCCCCCAACGCATGTTGGGTGGCCCTGCGCATGACTGCACGTTGTCATAGCAACCTTGGAAACCTCAAGCCGGTTACCAACAAGCTAGGAATCAGACCAAGCCGCCGAATGCCCCCGCCGGCCCCCGGCGCTTCATTGCAATTGAATTAATATTTGTCCAGAATAGTGAGCTAGGACAGATCAAGAGGCGTGGGTGGGAGGGAGAAATTGCAAAACAGTTGGATGCACGCAGCAGCACAGCTAGCAAGAGAAAGAGCCGTGGATGGGTTTGTTCCTGTTTTTGATGGCTGTGGCCATCCGTTGGCCCAGCGGTCTCGTGTGAGTACGGTGTTTGTTCGTGCTGCCAGCTCGCGCCCGGCATTTGTTTGCGCTGGCAGCTCGGGCCCGGTGCGCGAGTGAAACCGAACCGTGACAAAGGCTTTCGCTCTTTAGTGCTATTGACTGGCTTTTCATACGATGCCTATTGATGTCTAGAGACATGCTGTCTAGCCTTCCCCTAGTACGCATTCACGGGGCTTTGTTGAAGTTCGTGCCGTGAACTGCCAAAGGGAACTGTTTGAATGGTGCTGGGGCGAGTGCGACATTACGGCGTCCCTGCAGCCGGCCTAATCGCGTTTGTCGCCACAACCGATTTTGTCACGGCTGTGCACTCATCGCTGTAGCATAAAATAATGAGGCGGGTGCGGAAAACTAAAATTTTCTTTCTCAAAGCACAACCACCGGCACCGGCAAGGAGAAACGCACGTTCTCTGACTACATGACTGTACAATACGGCTGATACGAGTGTAGTACATGACAAGTCCGTGTGTTGACTAGTTTTCTGAGTCTTGTGTCAATTGTGACAATACACTGACATGAGACGAGTTTGTTGACTGCACAGCTACTAGTCATGTAGTAGTAGATAACACACTGCACGCACTGCATGCACGCAGCGCAGAGCGCGTAGACCATGGTAGACGGGCTGACGGAAAAGTCCAACTCGGAAACGGCTAAAATACGGTATAACCTCCAGGTTTACCGAGCTGAAAATCACAGGGTACGTAGTGTTTGTAACACTGAATCGAATAGTCTTGGTCCGAAGAAGCTGCGACAAACGGTTCCCCAATCGAACGCGCTCCGAATATGGCCATTTTTGTACACAACTAGATGGTGTGGCTACCTGGCTGCACGCTGTGACGTCATCACCTGGATCTGGGTGATGCGCGCTCAAATTCGCACATGTTCGATTGGGCGTATCTGACGAACCATAGGCCGCAGCCTCCTCGGACAAAGACCATTCGACTCAGCGACCCGAACTCTACGGACTGTGAAATTTAAATTTTTCACCGGACTTCCCCTTTAATCCGTGACCTCTATGCGATATGTGCAGGTCCAAGTGGATGTTGTTCACTGCATTCATACATGCTAGATCCTCCAGATCTCTATGTAGAGGACACTAATTTGCTATTGCCTATAAAAAATAGAATACAAATTTCACAGCTCGCATGATCAAGTATTCTGCATCCGAAGGAAAGCCCCCATCCTCAAGGATCTATTGCCTATAGTGTATTGAAAACTGTTTAGTATGAACTTGCTAAGCTGTGCCGGTACACTTAGTTGGTTGGTTGGTCACATGGTTATCATGTGCAGATTTCATCGGCCCTATCTGTCCTCCATAAGGGCGCATACAGAAGTGTACAGTTACAATGTACATTGTACTATGGTGAAACACTCTTGCTGTAGAGGGCGTACTGCTTTGCCGGTCTTGTGAAGGGACAGCCTCAGGTAACATCTCTTTTAAATATATGTTTGGAATAAATCTACTTTTGCTAGCACTGAAGAAGAAAGGCCGGTGTGTGTGGGGGGGGGGGGGGGGGCTGGACATACAAAAACGGTTTCGTTTTGAAGAACAAAACAACATTCTTGTTTAACCCTTTCACTTTGCAACCCTTATCCAACTAGCTTTAACTTGCAGCAGCCATCTTCATCGAACATTTCGAAAGAAGATGCTGCAGTCATGTACACTTCAAATATGCATACTGGTGTGGTCCGCAATGTTCCACTTGCTTCCGCAACCAGCGTTCGCTACATTCTCCTTCTCTCCTTTGCAGCCTGAGTATGCTCATGTCATGGCCGCGCTTGGCGGGTTTGTGACTTGGCTTAGATCAGTCTAGTGGCTACCCAGGTAGACGACCAATATAGTCGCCATCCAAGTTGCTAGCTCACATAGAACGACAGGGTTCTTGAACAGTGTTTATTTGAACCATTGCAGTACTAGATCGAAAGATCAAGTGTGTAGGGTCAAAAGACCAAAGCAGGAGAGAGTCGGAGTGACTCTCTCAGAATCGAGAGGAGTAGTGAGCTCCCCGAGAATCGAGGATGAATGTTAGCAAAACAGCTCCTTATATATGCTACATTATGTGATCAAAAGTATACAGTGGCAAGAATGCGTAAGGATTATTTCTATATTACAAACAGTGGTGCAATATGTGCAATCAGCCAAACTAGAATATAGTACAAAGAATGATCAATCAATACGGGGAGCTCGCTCACCCACATTACATGAAAGGACTCCGAGGCTCTACGTGCGACGAGGCCTGGAGTACATGCTGTCGGAAGTTGCTGCAGCTAGAGCACGCCGCCTCCGTACGCGTATACGCTGCCTTGGTCGTTGGTCACCCTTCATCTCCTGCCCGTAGGCTCTTCCCTCTCATTACCCCGTAGGGTGCTTCACGGTCAAGCCGTGACCTCTCCCAAAAAGGGATAACGGAGTCCGCAGTGCGCGAAGCACTTGCAGGACCCTTTACGTCGTACGACGCGAGAAGAGGGGCCTTGCTTGCTCGACTAACAAAGGTATCAGCTCCCTTGCAGGACTAAGCAGGGTCCCCTCAAGCTCAACAGTGTAGTGAGTACAATGCTGACGACTTGTACTGAAGGTGCAGCCGCCGTACGACAACACTTGTGACTCGAGGCCACGAGTTGTAAGCCATGATTGCTCAACTAACGAAAGTGCCAAATCCTTCGTAGGACTAATCATGGTTCTTACAGAACTCTAGAATATTTCGGAGCCCAGCTTTTGGCTGCTGAATCTCATTGCGTGGTCGCTTTCACGACGAGTCGAGTCCGGGTCATGACACTCATGCTCTGCTGGCCTCTGGGTTGGTTGTGGCATCCCATTCTTGCTACTACCAAGCAACACACAATGATTCTATGCTGGCAGTTAACACTCACTGACCTCTAGTCTTGCACACATGACCACCATTTACTCTAGAGCGGAGAATGTATCTTTCCAATGCACTGTCTTGAAGCGTAGAACACATACTGCCACCTGCTGCCTTCAAGCCACCCAACGCAATGCCATTCATACTTGCTGAAATACTTCGAAGTAGTTTTATGTAAGGGAACATGACGCTGTTTGCGCTGAAAGATGCGGTGCATTTAAAGGGGCACTCCGGCTTCATTTTCGACGCCGAGTTTTCGATGCCAAGACGAAGGTAGGTGAAAGAGAAGACCCCTCGAACAAGAACGAGTCTCCAGAAGCGATCGAGTCGAGCAGGAAGACGACTTTTGAATTTCGCCAAGCGAGCGCTGATGACGTAATGAGGGATTAGCTTGCCAGTGGAAATGCATCTGCGCACATACATTTCACATACTTTTTGGCCAATTTTCAATCGAAGAGGAGGTTGTTTTCTATGTTCTCTCAACGTCGTGAGCGATCCCGTCTTCTATACCCTTCCAGGTACCCTGAAGGTCCTCCAGAGGAGAATTTATCTCCAGCGAAGCGTTGTTGATCCGCTAAATTCGTCTCGAGACATATTCACCCAGTGCAGTGCTGATAAAATGTAGAATGTTGAATCTGTGATAATTGTTGACGATGGAGAGAGAGGCTGATAGCCGCTGTCGCAGGGAGAGTGAAGCTGCTGGAAGTAACAACGGGGAGCCCGTTTGTATCACCTGAACAACCAGACTTCAAAGCACCTTGACCAAATCGGAGGGTGCCTCCTTGCTTATCGTGAATATTACACCGACATGAATTACTACAAGTACACTGGTGAGTTTTTATCTTGTTTTGTTCGTATGCTACAGCTAGTACCCTGGCCTGGAGTTCTCGTTAGCAAATTCCTATTCCCTGGCGTTTTCTGAACATTCCGTGTAGTACTGAATACGTTATCAAGTATTCCGATTTGGGTATATGTGGAATTTGGACATGTATTTTATAAAAAAATTCTATTTTCCCAATAGAGCGTTTGTAGTGAAATGGTTGCCCAAATACAACGAAATTGATTCTGCAGTTCTACAACTTGTACTGAAATCCAGTCAAAATAAAAATGATTCTTCATGACAGTTGGGGTCAATGAAATCTGATCCAGGCATAACAAATAGTGACGCCTGCCACCCCGAGAACGAATGCCCATTTGGTGGGGGATACCAAAGTACTCGAAAGTGGTGCGTGTTTCAATGTGGTATGGAAGTTTTATAATAATATGATCTCTGGTCAATGCAGCATACGATAGCCATCATGAATTGCAGGCCTCGAACGCAACTCAGACCAGAATTGGCAGTTCCCTAAGTTTATAATTCCATGGCCCCAGCTGTGGTTATAGAAGTTTGTTTGCACATTATTCTTATAGTCGATAGGTTTATACTGATGGCCACAAACAACGGCAGTTCAAACTTCACTGACGTGTTCATGAGCTTAGAGATTTCCCTCCTCTATTTCTGTTGTGCATACAGGTCTGTCCAATATGCATTGACGGTATTGGGTATGGCATCTGCTCTGAGAAGGGAATCGCTGGAGCCACAGTCCAATTATACAGGCTTTCAAGAAACAGAGAGGAGCCATCTTTCCAAGCTGATACCTGATGTGTACCCACGGAATTCTCACGAGATACCTTACGGACTACGTGTGGTGTGTACTTCATAGTACTCCTTCGACTACTATCTAGAATCAAGTCGACTGAAACAAGTTCAAACAACTCTGGCTTCAAACGAGCTGTCGATTAGACGAACAAAACATTCTCTCATATACTGGGGCACTCTGACAACTCACGACCTATTCCTAACGATTGCCACCGCTTATAAAATATGTAGAGTGCTGATTGGAATGTGCTCACAATCTCAACAATTCAGTGCTATAATCATTTGAACAATGTGTTAGAAATTATTCCACTTTTCCTTCCATAAATGTTGTATCCACAGTGCTCCAAAGTTTCTTTGCTCTCTAGCCGCCTGCGAGTGCAACAGTGAAATTGTTAGTTCATATTTATAATGTGGGTATGTGGGAGGGGATTGAACATATTTTTATATAAGGGACCTGCAACTGTAATACCACAGTACAGTAGCCGGCAAATATGTAGAAAACAGAAATGCATGTTCCCATCATTGTACGTGGACGGGCGCAGCAGGCCGAAGCTATCAGCCAGAACAGGATTTACAATCACTTAGAGATACTTGAGCTATTCTAGTATTCTCCGTGAGCTGTCCCATTCCACAATGGTTCATGCCACCATTATTTCTGGTAGTATCCATGTGCATAGTTCCAAGACCATCTCGGATTCTTCAGCAATTTGTGCCACGGCAAAAGACAATGCTTGACTCGGTCACTGGAGCAGTCAAACTTCCCATCACAAATGAACTTCAATTTCTCATCTGTTTCAAGTATATGTACTGCCATGACTTGACCATACTTCATCCACAGCTGGGCGAAAATTGTGGCGTCGAATTCCATAGCGCACCTTCTTGCTGCCATGCAGGAGTATGTTGAGAGAAGTGAACATATTTTTACTAAAAAACAACAGCCACTGAAGAGGATAGCAATAGCCTTGGGTGAATTTCCTGCAGGTACACGTTGTTGGTAGGTCTACTGGTCGGTCTCCATATCGTCAAGTTCTGAAATCACCTGTACTACACATCTTGTAGAAGGGATCCTGATCGAATAATTTTCTGGTCATAAAATTCACTAAACTTGAGAGTGAGACAAATAGTCAGTACTCCCCGATTCTGTCAAGGTGCTTTGAAGTCTGGATGCACATGTGATGCTAACAAGCTCCCCGTCGTGACTTCCAGCAGCTTCACTTTCCCTGCGACAGCGGCTATCAACCTCTCTCTCCATCGTCGACAGTTATCACAGATTCAACATTCTACATTTTATCAGCACTGCACTGGGTGAATATGTCTCGAGACGAATTTAGCGGATCAACAACGCTTCGCTGGAGATAAATTCTCCTCTGGAGGACCTTCAGGGTACCTGGAAGGGTATAGAAGACGGGATCGCTCACGACGTTGAGAGAACATAGAAAACAACCTCCTCTTCGATTGAAAATTGGCCAAAAAGTATGTGAAATGTATGTGCGCAGATGCATTTCCACTGGCAAGCTAATCCCTCATTACGTCATCAGCGCTCGCTCGGCGAAATTCAAAAGTCGTCTTCCTGCTCGACTCGATCGCTTCTGGAGACTCGTTCTTGTTCGAGGGGTCTTCTCTTTCACCTACCTTCGTCTTGGCATCGAAAACTCGGCGTCGAAAATGAAGCCGGAGTGCCCCTTTAAAAACAGTTACTAGTAGCACTGAAAGTCTATGGTGAGAAAAGTTTCCAGTTCTACCAATTGTGGCACTGGAGTGGAGGTTGGCAGCGCTGGATTCTTTGTACTGCATCCTATGTGCTGAGATGCATGTCACTATAATATCAGCGTTTCAACCCACATGATTGTACAGCGCCTGGTGGATGGACAGTGCAATCCGAACGGCTGAATACGACAGTGCCAAGTAGCTGTAAAACGGGTAACTATTGCGACGAAAAAATGTTCGCGAATTTTGCAAGAGGTAGGTAGTGGAGGCCAATGCGAGGCGGCGAACCACCATCGCAGTGCGCAACCGGCTTCGACCATCATCCTCAAGCCGGGTCAACAAGTTCTGCGCAAGAACGAACGGCAGCACAACAAGCTCGACTCAATCTGGGATCCAAACCCATGGACTGTGGACGAGATGACGGGCTCCACCGTGGTCATCACCCATCCAGTCACAGGCCAGCGGGTCTCTAGGCATGTGTCATTTTTGAAGCCGGCTCCCGCTATCGTGGTTCATCCTCCGTCGCCCGAGCCTCCACTACCTACCCCGCCGCCACCGCCACCACCACCGACAACACCACCCCTGCCCCACCGGCGGCGTCAGCAGCCACCGCGCTCGGCCAAGGCGGTCCACAAATATGTCCAAACAGCACGCGCCACCTGATGTATGTGTGCATCAAGTCCACCCTGAATCTCAGACTGGCTTCAGTTTTTTCCCTTTTATCCTTTGTGTGACTGTTTACCTGCTCCGCCTTTTCTATCTGTAGCATAAGGAGAGGGACAGCCTGACATCAAGTCATTTATCCATGCCTCGTGTTTTCAGTTTTCAGTTTTCCACTTTTCACCCTACGTTTTTTCATCTGTGCTTGGGAGAGATGTAGTGTTCACGTGTTCCTACGCGCTGTGGCATTCCTTGGCCACTCCAGACATTCATGATGCATGTAGTAGTAGTAGTACATCGTGATGTTATGCATGTAGCATGTGCCGTTTCCCGCGCGCGCGTGAAACGGACTTCACGGCTTTTAGTTGCTGTGCATGGTTTGACTCTGGACTCTTGTTGTTTTGGACTGAAGAAGAAACAATACTACAGCCCCGAATCGCAAACTTTGAACGACGCAAACTCGCGCCATGTAAAGTTCAGTGCAACGACTGACTCGACTGTGTCACAAACATTAAACAGCGCAAACCAGTCTCAATTTGTACAACGCAAACATAAATTTTCTTGTCGCAAACGTTACCCGTTTCACAGTAGCTGTTAGGTAGCTGTTAGGTAGCCCAGCGCCTGTCATGATGCACAGTGGTACTCCATGATACGCAAGTATATACCTGAGCCCTAATCCGCACTTCAGTGGCTCGCACTAGTAGATATAGACACAACATTTTGATCAGGAGTCAATGTGGCAGGAATACTTCTTACTGTGTTGCAGTGCACACTCGGCCCAAGGATGGTTGTCTGCAATGTCTTCAGCATGAAGGTGGTGAAGACCGGCTTGATGGCCACCGCATTCGCACTGCGGAGTCGAAACACCCTCTCCACCAGGGAGTAGTAAAATTCCGGTATTTTACTACTGCCAGCTGCTCTCCACCCATGCAGCCTCCAGCCTTTCTGATCCTGCAGGCAAGCATTAGCAGTGAGATACTGATTGGCATTTGGATGGAGTCTGGGCATGCACCTCGTCCATCTTACATCCTACTTCACACCCTAGCAAACCGAATGCCATGATTGTTATTTTTAGCGTCTGCTACGAAGTTTCCAACTCACTTACCTACAATGGCTATAAATGTAACAAAAGGCACTTGTAGATCTACCGGCAGTCGTCACCGCATGCAGACTTCGGACACGATCGCGCTTCGGACACGATCGCGCGATCCGTTCACACTCTAGCTCGTGCCGTGACTTCACAGGAGCATTCGTCAGTTGGCGCTGGGTCTGAGGAAAGGGTAGAACTAATAATTACTTCCACTCTGAAAATTCGCACAGAGGACGCTAAAAATAAAATGTGGCGAAACTAGCCCAGTATATTTTCATTCAATGCTCAACTCAGCTTAGGACAACTGTGTGGCTACATTAGAAGCAGTAGACGGTCTGGGTTCTACACAGGAGGTTGGTTTACGTCGCACAGAGCAGAGCTAGCAAGATTCATAACCATGTAACTACACTGAAACTATCCAAACTAAAGAGGAACCTGAAATGCTGTGTGTCGCGTCCGCCCCAAGCAAAGGCGTTCCTCAGTTGGACTAGCCTAGGTTTCCGCTCGCAGAACTAGCAGCCAGAAGTCATGCATTGTACTTTGTAGTTCAGTGTAACATGCGCATGATATGTGACCTTGACAAGAGCATGCGCATGCAGTCTACACTAACCACCCAAGCAACGGACTGTAAACCATGGTAAACTGCCGAGGCTACCATGGCTACAGGGTTTGTTTGTACTGCAGTTCTGTAGCATAGCGGTTTTACGGTCTGCTAAGTGCTATAATTATAACTATCATAATAATAATGTTGTAGTCCAGTTTGCATGACTTGTGCCTGGTGGCAGTTGTGCTGACTTGGAGGTTTCAGACTTGTTGCACAAGCTGCAGAATGCAGGGGAATTTTTTGGTGTGCGTGCTACCGTGCAGTGCAGAGGAGGACTACGATTCGCGCGTTCACAGTTTCGGTTCTCGTCCAAAGCAGCCAGGATCTCTGACAAGTGAGACTGGCAGCAAGACTGACAGCAAAACTGACTCTGTGGAACACGTAAGTGCATACACATGGTTAGCAGCTACATGTGGAATGTACTGCCAGTGTTGCCAACCGCCCGTATTTGTCCGTATTTTTACGGAAAAACGAAGTTTTGTCCGCAGTACGGATTTCAATCGAATATCCCGCAAACGATCATGTATATGATCGATTACTTAAAACCATCATCAGGCGCGTGCTCGGCGATGGGCACGGGGGGGGGGGGGGGGGGGGGAGGGGGGGCACGTGCACCCCCAAAAAATTTCAATCTGGGTAATTGCAATTGTAATGTATGCAAATATGCTCTATAATTCAAGAAAGGTTGCAAACAAATTGCAGAAAATTGCCGGGGGGGGGGCTCCCCTCGGCTCCCGTGCACCCCCCTAGTTGGGGGGCCGAGCACGCCCCTGATCATAACTCCATCGTTTCTTGTGCAAAGTCAACAATCGAAGGGTCTACGCGGTAGCAAAAACTCCAAGCCGCCCAATGCAACAATCGCTGAAGCGACGTCGGACTCCAGAGATATCGCGCGCCGTATTCAGGTATTCTTACCTTGGCAAAATTAAATTTTTCATCGAACTCTTCGCCATTTTTTTTGGGGGGATCCTTTTTGCGTGCCCTTTGAGCAATTGAGCACTTTATAATGATGTAGCCGGCTGAAGTTTGAATCGTCTCGAACAATTTTGAGCGTTCTGCGATGAAGGAGAGTCGAATGGTGTTGATGGGACGATTTGCTTGCATATTAGGCTTGGAGACGACTTTGCTGTGTTACCGCGCCTGATTTGTGGCGGCTTAATAATGGTGCTTGGCATCCTGGCGTTGCTCCTGCCTAGAGCTTTCCAGCGAGCCCTAGATTGTGAAAATCAAGCGAAGTAGAACAAAGTTATGACCTAGTGAAGTTGAAAATTGTACTGAATTCGTGCGTAGCCTTTACAGTTGAACTAATCAGTCGAAATGTTTACCTGAAAAACGAGTACGGAAACCTCTGAAAAATTCTGCAAAATGGCACTGGCCAATACGCATGGTGGTAGAGGCCACTTGGTAACACTGTACTGGATGCACCTACAAACAATACCACGAAGTATGAATTCTGGCCCCAAGGGGGCGGGGGGGGGGGGGGGGGGGGGTGCGACTAACACACCGGGAAATACGGTACACCTAATATCCAATGATGCGGCTGTGTGCAGAAATGTAGAAATGCATGCATTGCCGTCTTGGCAGGACATGTTCCACAGACCAGTTGATACAGGCGCGTAGGCAGGGGGGGGGGGGGGGTGCTTTGGGTGCCAAAGCACCCCCCTCAAAAATTTCGACCATGGGCATGGGTCTGGCTTGGCATGCATTGTATGATCAAACAACCGCGACTGCCCTCAGCCCAGACTGGGTGCATGCTACGTAGATCTGCGAGTACTGCATTGTACTACACGTGCTTGCACTTTTCCGCCGTTGCAGTCAGTGTGCAAGTATTAGTTACTACTCTTCATGAACAAAGACAAGTGGTCTCAAATTCCTAAAATGCGCTACTCGTGGCGCATGTTGCTGCGAAGGTAGAAGGTCTGAAAACACCAACAAAATCAGCGAAGCGCTTGCCAATAGCCCTTTCCCAAAGGTGCTCGCCCTTTTTTCGCCCTTTTTGGCCCTTTTTGGAAAAGCCCGTTTGTTTCGCCCTTTACTGCGTTTTTGGTGAATATCGCCCTTTTTGAGCTTTTTTAGCTGAAAAAGTGCTAAAATCTGTTTGCTCATGCATGCGATCACAGTTTCCGAGTGCTCGATGGGCCTTGGCACGCTGCTTTTTGGGGGCAACAAGTTGGTGAAGCTTGCACCCGCGGTACCCGGTGTAGACAATGCTGTAAAAAGTGGGTTTTTTGAACTTTAGTTCCTGTTTTGCCTTTCGTGGACCCATAAAAATGGAAGAGTGCGTATTCATTTCTCAGCTTGGGTTTATACATTTGTATCTGAACATGTATCATGGCTATGCTTCACTGAAAAAAGAGCACTTTTTGCCTGTTTTCACTGAAAAAGAGCACTTTTCAGCATATTTTGAGGGACGCGAAAAGCACTGAGTGCGAATTAAAAGAGCACCTTTGGGAAAGGGCTACTTGCCAAGGAAAGAAGGTGCGGAACTGCTTACCCTACCCCGCTGGAAGGTCGTTACAGTGTACTTGAAAAATGCTAGCTTGCCTTCATCCCCTGCCACCTGGAGGCATGGATCGCTTGAAAACGAAGTTTCTTGACCTGAATTTGAACGCGCGTCTTCTTCATCGTATTGTTGAGTGCTGAAGGGTCAGACCGTCTGCCTCAAACTCTGATGAAGACGTCGACCTTAGCTGCAAGTGCAGCGAAGCGGGAGGCCACAAACTAAAGCTTGGTCCGTCGACAATGCTCTGCCTCAATTTCTAGCTGATTTCTTTGCCCCTCGAGTGGACAAAATAAATTTGAAAAATCGCTCTGGGAAGCAACAATTTTTTAATGACGCGGAGGAAGTAGATTCTTGGAATGGCAAGCTGGAGACATTCATACCGGTAATACATAAAATAATTCAAGGTGTACACTGCACTAGCATGCATACAATATGCATACATGTACA